>NC_140363.1:19282500-19460000 GCF_054491055.1 Hypomesus nipponensis
TCTCCAACACCTCCAGGCAGGCGCACACCCAAGCTCTCATTCCCAAGGTCAGTTGTGAGAAGAAAAGAGGTCAAGGATTCAAATCTACATGAACACTTCCTTTTGACACCAAGTCTGCTCAAGAAGGGTCTACGGCTGGAGAAACGCTGCTGAAGAGGAGAAGAGGAGACATGGAGGCAGGGAAGGCTGGAGGCAGGGAGGGCTGGAGGCAGGGAGGGCTGGAGGCAGGGAGGGCTGGAGGCAGGGAGGGCTGGAGGCAAGGAGAGATGGAGGCAGGGAGGGCTGGAGGCAGGGAGGGCTGGAGGCAGGGAGGGCTGGAGGCAGGGAGAGATGGAGGCAGGGAGGGCTGGAGGCAGGGAGGGCTGGAGGCAGGGAGAGATGGAGGCAGGGAGGGCTGGAGGCAGGGAGGGGTGGAGGCTGGAGGCAGAGAGGGCTGGAGGCAGAGAGGGCTGGAGGCAGGGAGGGCTGGAGGCAGGGAGGGGTGGAGGCAGGGAGGGGTGGAGGCTGGAGGCAGAGAGAGCTGGAGGCTGGGAGGGCTGGAGGCAGGGAGGGGTGGAGGCAGGGAGGGGTGGAGGCTGGAGGCAGAGAGAGCTGGAGGCTGGGAGGGCTGGAGGCAGGGAGGGCTGGACGCAGGGATGGTGACAGAGGTCGGCGCTCTGGTCTGAGCAGACGCCTGCGTCGCTCGGCGCTACGTGACGACGGCAGAAAAGAGGCCCCAGCTGCTGTTGCTAGCTAACTCTTTAATAAACACATCATGCTACATTCATCACACCACAAAGAGAGGCCAACCCCTGTGATATGGCATTACACACACACACATGCATACATACACACACACACACACACACACACACACATGCATACATACACACACACACATGCATACATACACAGACACACGGCAGGTTAACCAGCAGGAGGAGGGAGGACCAGAGCAGGACCCAAACAGACGTCACACTTCCTGTCCTCCCAGTCCTGCAATTGGCAGGACATTCATGGTTAGAGGACGGGAGGCAGGGATGCAGGGGTGTGTGTGTGTTTGTGTGCGTAAGAGACTCCCAGGAAAAGGAGGTTGAGGATTAGAGAATTAAACCCCAAAGCAAAAGGAGGGGGGGTGGTTCAGGTCTGTTGTTCTGGCTGGGCCCTGTGTCTGCAGCTGCTGCCTGGCTGCTGGCTCCTGCATCTCAATGAGCCCCACAACCCCTCCAGAGCAAAGGCTCGCCCCAGCCCTCATCCCTGCCCCTCATCCCTGCCCCTCATCCCTGCCCCTCATCCCTGCCCCTCATCCCTGCCCCATCTCACCAGCTCAGCCTGGGTCTCTGACCCGCCGGCAGCCCTGCCCATACAAGGCCTGGCAGCGTGGTCCTCATGCTAACCCGCCCAGGGGTTTGTCCTCTTTCTTTCTTTCTTTCTTTCTTTGGCTTCTCTTCCTGTTCCTGCTGTCCCGTCTCCCCTGTCAGTCTGTCTGTCTTCATGCAGCTGGATAGAGCGTCTGGCAGCAGCACCAACAGGTCTCAGGCTTCCACTGCACATCCCTCTCTCCCTCTCTCCCCCTCTCCCTCTCTCCCCCCCTCCCTCCCTCCCTCCCTCCCTCTCTCCCTCTCTCCCCCCCTTCCTCCCTCTCTCCCCCCTCCCTCCCTCCCTCCCTCCCCCTCTCCCTCTCTCCCCCTCTCCTCCCCTCCCTCTCTCCCTCTCTCCCCCCTCCCTCTCTCCCTCTCTCCCCCCCTCTCTCTCTCCCTCCTCCCCCCCTCTCTCCTCTCCCTCCCCCCTCCCTCTCTCCCCCTCCTCTGCCACCTTCCTGCTGCAACAGGAAAAAGAAGGAGTGGGGGGAGGATGCAGGGGGAGGGGGAGGGGGAGGGGGAGGGGAGGAGCAGGAGCAGGGGGAGGAGCAGGGGGAGGGGGAGGGGGAGGATGCAGTCTGCCTCTCTTTCTCACGCTGGTAAGAAAGCCCTCACTTCTTCTCTCCTCTGCTGCGGGAGACACCTGCTGATTACCATAGAGACACTGTGGGAAGTTCTCCCTGCCTGCCTGCGTGTGTGTGTGTGTGTGTGTGTGTGCGTGTGTGTGTTGTGTGTGCGTGTGCGTGTGTGTGTGTAATCTGCCCCCTATCCCTGGGCAAACAATCTAGACCGTGGATTAGTTAACTGGGTTACTGCATGGCAAACAAATAAACACACATTATTTTGTTCAAATTAGTGCCAATTAACTGTCAATGACCAGGGAACAGGCCGACTCCCTTCACAGACACCCAGCTGAAGAGGAAACAGGAAACAGGGTCCTGCTGAGCACCCAGAGCAGACTGTCTGTCCTGCAGGGTCCTGGTACCTGACCGCTCTGTTGACACTGACAGGGACAGATCCAAGCTAACACAGTCTCTGTAGAGACAGCTGAATAGCCCATGCTATGCCTCCATCCCTGCCTCCCTCCATCTCTCTCTTTCTCCCTCTCTATCACTCCCTCTCATGTCTTTCTCTATCCTTTCCCCCCTTTTTCTCTTCCTGTCCCCTCCCTCCCAGAAGAGGAGAGGAAGGGAGAGGAGATGAGAGAGGAGAGGAGAGAGGGAAGGGGAGAGAGGAAGAAAGGGGAGAGGAGAAAGGAAGAAAAGGGAGAGGAGAGGAAGAGAGGAGAGAGGAAGAGAGGGGAGAGGAAGAGAGGGGAGAGGAAGAGAGGAATAGAGGGGAGAGGAGAGCCTGGGAGGTGATTGATGTTGGAGCATGGTGCCGGTCGGAAGCCTCTTCCACTGGCGGTCTGTGTTGTCAGCAGGGTCATTATCCAGCGGGGGGAGGGGGGGGGATGTTGAGGGGGGTGAAGGAGGTTGGCAGAGGAGGAGGATTAAGAAGGGGGGACAGGAGGAGGGAAGAGTGGCAGAGGGAGGGCAGAGGTCAGAGACAGAGAAAGGGGAGAGACGAGAGAGAGAGCTAAAGAGAGAAGGAACAAAGACAAGAGGAGGGAGAGGGAGAGGAGAGGGGAAGACAGACAGGCAGACAGGCACCGAGCGCATGGCCGAGCGCCACAGTTGCAGTGAGCAGGAGGACTCTGCACAGCAAAGTAAGCACACAGCGGGCCCCATCGCCATCGGAGACGAGTCAGGGAGGTTCTCTCCACGCGCCCTGGTCCCCCAGCACCCAGCCTGCCTGACGACAGCTGCAGCACAGCTATTTACTTCTCTCCACCACATTTAGCAGGAAGCCTGGTACCCATTACCCGGAGCAGGGGGCCCGCACTGACGGCCAGACGCCCAGCCCGGGTGCCTGCGTCCTGGGGAGCCAGCCTCTGCTGCTCCCCTGCCCGGGGCTGCTGGGGACGTTTGGCTGCTAGTCCTGTTGTAGCTGGACACAGTGAGAGCCAGACTGTCGCTACTTCTGCAGTGCTGAGATGACTGTGTGTGTGTGTACGTGTGTGTGTGTGTACGTGTGTGTGTGTGTATGTGTGTGTGAGTGCGTGTGTGGCCCACAGTGGGACTCTACCTGATGTTAGTTTCCTCCAGGTTCACAATGACTCTTATTGAGTGACTTGTTGCTCTTGTAGGTTAGTTATTACGAAGTTAACTCTTGTACTCGCTGTGAAATATTTTACTGTTGATTGTTCTTCTACAGGTACAGTCTTGCACTTTTTGTGGTTCATGTTGTTTTAATTTGTAACGCGTATAACTGCATGCTCTTATGGTTCCTCCCTTTGGAACTTGTTTAGTTTTTTCATAATGTATGCTTCATGTTTTGGCTGCTTGCAATGTTTGGGACTACCTCGTTGTTATGATCAGTGACCTATGCTTATTTGTAAAGCTCTCTCTTGGAAGTCGCTTTGGATAAAAGCGACTGCTAAACGCATAAATATACCTAAGTGGAGGGGGGTGTAGTAGACTGGTGAAGTAAAGTGATGACACCCAACCCTTACTTTGTGATGGGAGGAGGAATCTATCTGTCTAGTATGGAGAACATCTGGGAAATCATGTATAGCTGCAAACCACTGATATCTGTTTAGGGGGCCACACACACACACACACTCACACACATGCACACACACGCTAACAGTCACACACACTAGCTGCTCTCCTGCTGTCACATGACCAGCTCTGGGAGCCTCCAGCATCTGAGTGAGACAGAACATCTATCCCTGGACAGGTCACTGAACAATGTTCTGGGAACAGCAGAGAAACGAGCTCAGAGTTTGATCCCTCCCAGAGCCAGCTGAGCGTGCTTCCCTAACCCACAGTTGTTGTGGCCTTCGTTAGGCTAACGAGGGGGCCGGCTCTGCTACTGTCAGGAAGTAAACGAGTCAAACAAACAAGAGCCGTGAGGGAGAGGGATGAGGGAGGGAGAGAGATGAGGGAGGGAGAGAGATGAGGGAGGGAGAGAGATGAGGGAGGGAGAGAGATGAGGGAGGGAGAGAGATGAGGGAGAGAGAGAGATGAGGGAGGGAGAGAGATGAGGGAGAGAGAGAGATGAGGGAGGGAGGAGAGAGAGACGGAGAGAGAGAGAGAGAGAGAGAGAGAGAGAGAGAGAGAGAGAGAGAGAGAGAGAGAGAGAGGATAGAGGATAGAGAATAAAGGAGGGAGTGGGCAGGAGACAGGGGAGGTGTTTTGTTGCACATCACTGCGTTCTTGGCCAAGCCGGTTGCCGTGGAATCTGGATAACCACAATCTGGCTCTTTGAAGTTGGATGACTTTGATGGAAACTTCTGAAAATATATTCCTCCAAAGTGCTGCTTGGTGGCCCAGACCACGAGAGGCTGTAGGCGTGTGTGTGTGTGTGTGTGTGTGTGGGGGGTGCAACAAGAAAAACTGTTGTTGGAGCTGGAGACACATTGTATAACTGCTGTCCAGAAAAAGACAACCTAGATTCTAGACTGTATGCTTCTGTACGCCACTGCTTGTATGAGGATGTGGTCGGCTGTGGTAGAGCATGGAGATGGGTACTTCTGCAATTTAGAGACACGAAACCAGCATGTCTGAGAGCTTTGGTCCAGGAGTCTCTCCCTGCGCTAGGATCACCAGACCAGGCTCAGCCTATCTGGGACTGGAAACAGCAGGCTGGGAACGTGGGTCTGCGTGATCACCTCTCCAGGCTGAGCCTATCTGGGACTGGAAACAGCAGGCTGGGAACGTGGGTCTGCGTGATCACCTCTCCAGGCTGAGCCTCAGAACCACATCTAGACCCTAACCCTACTCCTGTCTGGCCCACACCAGCACACTTACTACTCTACACTGAACATGACAAACAGACAGGAACCAGGGGGAGAGAGGGAGAGGGGGAGAGAGGGAGGGAGGGAGGGAGGGAGGGAGGGAGGGAGGGTGAGATGGAGGGAGGGAGGGAGGGAGGGAGGGAGGGAGGGAGGGAGGGAGGGAGGGAGGGAGGGAGGGAGGGAGGGAGGGAGGGAGGGAGGGAGGGAGGGAGGGAGGGAGGGAGGGAGGGAGGGACAGAGAGGAGATGTTTTCGTGCTTGTGTCTGGCCCATAGCTTCCAGCCATGACGTCACCTTGTCAGATGGGTGTCACTGGGCACTAGGCGGGCGGCGGGCCACATCACGCCCCACTAAGCCCTCCCCAGCCTGGCCTGCATGAACCTGGGCTGGCTCACGCCCCAGACCCACAGCAGGCCAGACAGGAAGAGCTCTACGGTGCCTTACTGTTTTGTTAGGCTAAGCTACATGTGAAGCTAAAGGGGTGGCAGGACTGCACAACCTGGGGTGAGCTGTAAGGACAGGCAGCAGAGAGCTCACCTTCTGGGTCTTGGGGAGGGGGAGGGGGGAGGGGGGTGACAGTGACGCGACATTAAACCCCTTCCTGTCAGGGATGCTGGGCGGACGCCCTCCAATCACAGACAAGTGTCTCCCGGTGACATTTTGTAGACCCCAGCTGCCGGGGTGAGACAGCATGCCAGCTCACTGTTCCTCAAGGGCTGTTTGTTTAGTGAGAGGAGTGTGTGTGTTTGGATGTTGGTGTGGACAGGGTGTGAGTATGGATGACAGGGAGGGGGCCTGCACAGGGTCATGTGTGTGTGAGGGTGTGTGCGTATGTGCATGTGTGCCTGTGTGTGTGTGTGTGTTGTTCCACTCGTTCAAGGTGATGACCCTGGCTGAAGGAGTGTGGTCAGCCACTCTCCCCTGTGTGAGCAGGGAACATGGCAGAGCGCCAAGTGTGCCAGGACACGCCAGTGACAGTGCACACGTCAAACATCACGCGGCTCAATAACTCTGGTTTCTCAACAAGAACAAAACGCTCCAGATTTTCTAATAAGATCCATGATCTTGATATCTCATCTCTTCACACTAACACTGTTCCTGTCCCCTGGTTCCTGTCCCCTGGTTCCTGTCCCCTGGTTCCTGGTTCCTGGTTCCTGTCCCCTGGTTCCTGTCCCCTGGTTCCTGTCCCCTGGTTCCTGTCCCCTGGTTCCTGGTTCCTGTCCCCTGGTTCCTGTCCCCTGGTTCCTGGTTCCTGTCCCCTGGTTCCTGTCCCCTGGTTCCTGTCCCCTGGTTCCTGTCCCCTGGTTCCTGTCCCCTGGTTCCTGGTTCCTGTCCCCTGGTTCCTGGTTCCTGGTGTCAGGACCTCTGTGCTGGCTGCCCCAGGACCCTCCAGCCTCAGCAGCCTCTAACCTCAGCAGCTTCTAACATTAGCAGCCTCTAACCTCAACAGCCTGGTAATGATGCTTAGACTCAACTTGATTTGACCAGCCAGACAGCCAGCCAGCCTCTCCCCAGTCCTCCAGCGAGCCAGCCTCTCCCCAGTCCTCCGGCCAGCCAGCCTCTCCCCAGTCCTCCAGCCAGCCAGCCTCTCCCCAGTCCTCCAGCCAGCCTCTCCCCAGTCCTCCAGCCAGCCAGCCCCTCCCCAGTCCTCCAGACAGCCAGCCAGCCTCTCCCCAGTCCTCCAGCCAGCCAGCCTCTCCCCAGTCCTCCAGCCAGCCAGCCTCTCCCCAGTCCTCCAGACAGCCAGCCTCTTCCCAGTCCTCCAGACAGCCAGCCAGCCTCTCCCCAGTCCTCCAGACAGCCAGCCTCTCCCCAGTCCTCCAGCCAGCCAGCCAGCCAGCCTCTCCCCAGTCCTCCAGACAGCCAGCCTCTCCCCAGTCCTCCAGCCAGCCAGCCAGCCTCTTCCCAGTCCTCCAGCCAGCCAGCCTCTCCCCAGTCCTCCAGCCAGGCTGCTCTGGGAGCCAGGAGCAGGGAGCTCTGGGTCCTCTGCACACAGTGCTGCTCACAGCCGGCTGGCATGTAAAGAATGCCTGGTCGTCCAAACACAACCAGAGACTTGCCTGCCACCAAACAGCCTCCCAGACCAGCCTCCAGCCTCCGGCCTCTAGCCTCCCAGACCAGCTTCCAGCCTCCCAGACCAGCCTCTAGTCTCTAGACTCCCAGACCAGCCTCTAGCCTCCCAGACCAGCCTCTAGTCTCTAGCCTCCCAGACCAGCCTCTAGCCTCCCAGACCAGTCTCTAGCCTCCAGCCTCTAGCCTCCCAGACCAGTCTCTAGCCTCCAGCCTCTAGCCTCCCAGACCAGCCTCCAGCCTCTATACATCCTGAACTCACTCAGAATCCCACTAACTATTATTGTGAATTTCTCTTTGTACGACACAAATCCTCAGTTGGCATAACTACCCTGAGCCATGAGACACAGTGTAAAGAGCACAGGGTAGAACACAGTGTAAAGAGCACAGGGTAGAACACAGTGTAAAGAGCACAGGGTAGAAGACAGTGTAAAGAGCACAGGGTAGAACACAGTGTAAAGAGCACAGGGTAGAACACAGTGTAAAGAGCACAGGGTAGAAGACAGTGTAAAGAGCACAGGGTAGAAGACAGTGTAAAGAGCACAGGGTAGAAGACAGTGTAAAGATCACAGGGTAGAAGACAGTGTAAAGAGCACAGGGTAGAACACAGTGTAAAGAGCACAGGGTAGAACACAGTGTAAAGAGCACAGGGTAGAACACAGTGTAAAGAGCACAGGGTAGAACACAGTGTAAAGAGCACAGGGTAGAACACAGTGTAAAGAGCACAGGGTAGAACACAGTTTAAAGAGCACAGGGTAGAACACAGTGTAAAGAGCACAGGGTAGAAGACATGCTTCTTTGTCTTGGGTCAAAGTGATCAGGAACAGCCCAATCACCTCTGTCATGCAGCCATCCCTCCTTCACGGCCATGCTGGAGGAGGGTGAGGGGTCTCCAGGGCCGTGTCAGGGAGAGCCTCACACCTGTGTCCCCGCCGTCCCTCTCTCTGCCTGGACAGGAGTCTGGAGGCCTGTCCTTGGAGTGTGGAGGTGCCTTCCCACCAGGAACCTGTCAGCACCAGAGGCACAAGACAATCATACCATTGTGAGGTAAAGGATTTCATCTCTATGTCTGAATGTTAACCTCTGGTAACAGTGTTGAAATGCAGCTTGAACCCAGTTTCTGCAGATGCCCAAACCAGAGAGGAACTTAAAGATCTACAGGAGATCTACAGGAGTTCTATAAGAGGTCTTCCTAAGATTGGAGAGACGTAGTCGGGGTGGTGTGGGACACATTTGGGTCATGTAGAAGTCCTCAAGCTGTCTGACCTGTGAAAGTCCCGTCATCAGACTGTAGATCAGTAGTTTGTCTGGGATGGAAAACCGGCAATGCACTTGATATTTTCAGGCTTTTAACTTAAAAGGCCTTCCTGAATCCGACGTATGCAGAACGCGATCGATTCCAGAGCTTTTAATGAAAATGTCACATCAAGGCTTGCTGTTAACAAGGGAATCCATGTCCATCTGGTGGAATCACTTCCTCCTCCCGGGTCTCATCACAGCCACACCTCCACAGCAGTTGAGAGGGATGTCATTGGTTGACTTCCGAGCGCAACAACAGGAAGTTGTTGTGATATCGACAGACCAGGAGAGTTTGGGGTTATCAACCCTCCCTCACCGGGAGTCTTTAACATCCTTTGTGTTTATTGCAAATATTTAGGACGGAATGTCTGCAATATGAGACTGGTTCATTTTTACTCGGGGTGGAAAGAATATTCATGAATATTACACCAGTTGTGTTGTTGAACTGGATTCCCTTGCTAGTTGAGAGAAGAAAATTAACATCAGAGAGGACATCTGTGACCAAGCCATCAGAACATCTCTACTCTCACACTTACATCATCATCATCACCCCAGGACACACACACAGTCTAGGATACTGTACATTCCACACACACACACACACACACACGGACAAACACACACACACACAGCTCCAGCTCTGGAGCTATAACAGACCTCTGCTGTTTCATGTGAGCGACCTGCTGCTGGTGCTGCAGTCCTCCTGCCCTGACAGTACAGATGAACCCAGTACCCTGACTGCAGGTCACATGGTCCAGGGCCTCAGGACACCGCCTGCCTCCCTCTATGCCTGATCCACTCCCTGCCTCTCTCCCTGCCTCTCTCCCTCTCTCTCTCCCTGCCTCTCTCCCTGCCTCTCTCCCTGCCTCTCTCCCTGCCTCTCTCCCTGCCTCTCTCCCTGCCTCCCTCTCTCCTTCCCTGCCTCTCTCCCTCCCTCTCTCCTTCCCTACCTCTCTCCCTCCCTCTCTCCTTCCCTACCTCTCTCCCTCCCTGCTTCCCTCTCTCTCTCCTTCCCTGCCTCCCTCTCTCCTTCCCTGCCTGCCTCCCTGCCTCTCTCCCTGCCTCCCTCTCTCCATCCTTCACTCTCTCCCTGCCTCTCTCCCTCCCTGCTTCCCTCTCTCTCTCCTTCCCTTCCTTCCCTCTCTCCTTCCCTGCCTGCCTCCCTCCCTGCCTCGCTCCCTGCCTCCCTCTCGCCTTTCTTGCCTCCCTCCCTACCTGCCTCTCCTTCCCTCTCTGCTTTTCAATCATTCATCTTTCTGGCTCTCACTCCAGGGGCCGTCCCATTCAATGCAAATCAGTGTCATGCAGCCGGGAAGCCACACACAGAACCAGCGAGGTGCACACACACGCGACCGGGCCAAGAGGACAGTTTGGCCGTGCGTGTGTGTTCTGCTCACTTCAGACCAGACATGAGGTTAACATCCTGTCATGTCCTGTTCTGCTGGGTCTCAGACATGGAACCTTCTCTGTATCATCCCAGTTGAGACTAGAACCCTGGCTGGTCTCTGAGGACAGAACAGCTGGTCTCTGAGGACAGATCAGCTGGTCTCTGAGGATCAGCTAATCTCTGAGGACAGATCAGCTGGTCTCTGAGGACAGATCAGGTGGTCTCTGAGGACAGATCAGCTGGTCTCTGAGGACAGATCAGCTGGTCTCTGAGGATCAGCTAATCTCTGAGGACAGATCAGCTGGTCTCTGAGGACAGATCAGCTGGTCTCTGAGGACAGATCAGCTGGTCTCTGAGGACAGATCAGCTGGTCTCTGAGGACAGATCAGCTGGTCTCTGAGGACAGATCAGCTGGTCTCTGAGGACAGATCAGCTGGTCTCTGAGGACAGATCAGCTGGTTTCTGAGGACAGATCAGCTGGTTGCTGATGTCCCAGCGGGGTCGTATCAGCGGAGGTCAGACAGGGAGGATTGGGGAGGTGGATTGCTTCCTACTCCTGCTTGATAACTGACCTGCTTGAAACCTTTAGACGGAGCCAGAAATGCAGGCTGGACGATCACACGCAAAGCATCCTGATAAAGATGCTGCACAGACACACTCAAACACGTGCTCCTGTCGGTTTTGTTTGTTCAAATTGGGTCTGAATCCAATAGGAGACAGAGTAGGAATGTTGTTGTTATGTTGTGGAAGGTGTTGTATGTACTGGGCGATGACACTAGCCCAGTACCCAGGCATAGCCAGCAACCACACCCCAGGTCCAGTACTGTATGACTGACCACTTCCAGACCAGGAGGATAGGAGGGAGGGAGGGAGGGAGGGAGGGAGGGAGGGAGGGCGGGCGGGCGGGAGGGAGGGAGGGAGGGCGGGCGGGAGGGAGGGAGGGAGGGAGGGAGGGAGGGAGGGAGGGAGGGAGGGAGGGAGGGAGGGAGGGAGGGAGGGAGGGAGGGAGGGAGGGAGGGAGGGAGGGAGGGAGGGAGGGAGGGAGGGAGGGAGGGAGGGAGGGAGGGAGGGAGGGAGGGAGGGAGGGAGGGAGGGAGGGAGGGAGGGAGGGAGGGAGGGAGGGAGGGAGGGATCTTCCAAGCAGCAATCACAGTAATTGGTATAGCAACCCAAGCAGTGGACAGTCTCATGACTTCACAGTGAAACAGGCCTGCAGATGAGCATGCACACCTTGCACATGGTTGCTTTCTACCACAGAGCCCTGCAATAGAGAGGATTCCAGAGATTGTAATCAAACATTAAATTGTTATCGTGAATGGTATTCATAAAGGTTTCACATATGTATTTTGTATAAATATGGGTATAGGGATGATAAGGATTAGATTATCAGTCAGACAAGACAGGTAGTGACACATTGTGGCATCAAGTCCCAACAAGGCTGCACTTTTGAATGACATCAGCTCAAGCTGGCTGGCATGGTCACTGATCATTCCCTGCCAGTGTTACTGACGACTGCTAATAAACATCAATGTACTGTTACTGACAACGTTAGGCCTACTTAACGTGACACATTGACAAGTTGCGGTCTTGACCACTAGGATATAAAGTTTTTTTCCTTCCCGCATTCTTAGTCATCCTCGATTCTTAGCAGATCTGACGAGGGATTCACTCACACTGAGAAACACCGAAACATAATTCCCAATCTCTCCTGCATGTTTACAACTCTCTTCTTTGCAGACAGTAGCTCCATAAATAGACACATCTTACAAACAAGTTATAGTCGATTGCGTCAAAAGTTCCCTTACACTTACTATCTCCTTCAGTTTGTACCCAGAAGTCTATAAAAGTCAAGAACGCACTTAATTTGGGGTTGCATTTAGCTATTTATACAGGACACAGGGCCTAGGCAGCTTGGTTGAAAATAACCGCATCGTTTGTAATACAATGGGACCTTCTGCTGTAAGCTCGCTCACTCATATAGGCACAACACGAGACGGAAAACACAAGCATTTACCTGAACAGGTTTTCAACAGTGTGTCCGTTCCATTTTAAGGTGCTCTGTCGGTGATTTGTCTTGATGATAAGTCCGTTAATAACCTGAAAAAAAGTGTTCGCATCTACTCCGCTTCTGTTGCTTTTCTCCCACTACACGTCCCAGCGTCTGTCTGCAAGGCTCCTGTGGCACAGTCCGCTCCGTGGTCCTACCGCCGTAGCGTCTCTGCGTAAACATGGGACAACAAGTTCTGATCTCATCCACCCTAGTTGAATGAGAAAATGACATCGATCGGTTTTCAGTGTCACTCCTTCGACACACACTCGGTTACGACAGTGTTGTTATTATAAAAAAGGAAGTCGTAAAATGTAGTAACTGTGAAACTCTCGTAGAACATAAACAAAAAACATGGAACTTTGGACTTTGGAGTCCACGTGTTTATGTGGTTTCCTCGTCAAAGGTTTGCTTGAACATTTTCTAACAAGACCATAATGTAACTGTGCGGAAATAATACAATAATAATTACCATTTTGATATCGCATTGAAGTATTTGCACTTAATAGTCAATCTAAGGGCTACCAGTATCTTTTGTTGTAGGCCCTACATACAATGTACAGTATCAGTCAAAAGTTTGGACACATAATGGGAAAAGGTGTCCAAACTTTTGACTGGTACTGTATTTAATGTCACAGTGCAGTTTCCCTTCTTGGATATACTCAATAATTACTCTTTTCTCTAGAACTCGTCAAGTTTAATCCAGAGGCAAACTTCTTAAATTTCTGGCCTACTATTCTATCTTCAATATGAAGCTGCACCACCTCAACATTATCCTGAGCAGTTTGGTAACAAGTTGGGTAATTATTGAGAAACAACAGTTGAAGATGGAGGATGAGGTTTCTGCCAAGGTCTGCTCTTGGTGATTTATGGACGCCTCCTCTTGCTTGGCCACTTCCTCTCTTACAGTAAACCAGATTTTCTTTAGTGCCATAGGAGCGCAGTTCCTGTTCCACAAACAAGGCCGGCCACAGCCTGCTTCAGCTGATCTCTCCTCCTTGCGACGACTCCATCCCCCGTTGTTTTGCTGGCGTCTCTGTTCAGTTTGGGACGAGGCCCGTATATCGGTTCAGTTTTGGACGAGGCCCGTGAGATCAAAGGCGTCTGACTAACCTCTGGACAAAACAACCATCATGCCTTCAGAACGACACATCACATCTCTACAGGCTGGGGTTTCATTATTAAGTGCTACGATAACGGAAATTATTGAGAGTTAGGATTCATTGTAACTAAAGCTTTCTACGTAATACCAGGCCAGCATCAGAATTAGGCTTCACTAATACAGCAAAGGAACACTGAAAACACAAGACAAACAGGACAAACGTAAACATGCTGTTCTTCCTCACATTACAGCTTCTTTTAAAACACACGTAAACACACTGGCCAGTGTAGAGCAGGATCCAGGGATCCCATTGGTCCAGAGGCCTGAGAGATGTCTCCCTCTGGCTGGCTGGGCGGCATGCCGTCAGGCTGCAGAGGAATTCGGAGCCCTTTTGTCAGAGAGGAGGGGGAATAGGAGAGGGGGGATATGAGAGGGGGGAGAGGAGAGGGGGGAGAGGAGAGGGCGGAGAGGAGAGGGGGGTTAGGAGAGGGGGGAGAGGAGAGGGGGAGAGGAGAGGGGGGTTAGGAGAGGGGGGAGAGGAGAGGGGGGAGAGGAGAGGGTGGAGAGGGGGGAAAATGCCATTGATGATTGCAGAGAGAGGAAGAATGAACCTCCAGGAAGTGTTCTCTCACCCCACCCCCCTCACCCTCCCTCCCCCCCCCACACCCTCCCCCCCCCCCCCACTCCCCACCCCCCTAATTCCCCCCCCCCCCCTCTCTCTCTCTCTCTCTCTCTCTCTGTGTGTGAGAAACTTCCCCATGCTGTTTGGAGGCACAACCACTGCTTTGTCTGGTCCCCGAAAACACCCAGTGCTGCTCCCCGGGCGCTGTGGCTGCCAGGCAGGACAACACAGGGGCCACTTCTCCTGCTCTCGTCCACAGAGCTGGGCCTTGCATGGACCCTGTGTGCTAAATAGACACATTATTATCTCTGTGGCAACATTTTGAATTTTCATCGTCATTGTCATCATATCATAACATGATGTCATTGGTGTCATTGGATTTCTGGGGTTTAGTTGATCATGGCTTCACCCTTCACAGTTGTTCACATCATAGATCTTATTTCGACCACAATCCACATCAAGATATCTGTTAATACATGTATAAAAACAAAGACCCCCCCCCCCCCCCCCAGTGTGAAGCAGCAGAGCTGTCTCTGAGGGAGAGAGCTCCTTTAGCGATGGAGGATCAGCAGACTAAAAACAGAATGAAGCATCCAGCCAGTGTGCCCCCCCCCCCCCCCCCCCCCTCACAGTGCTCTCCCCTCTGTGTCGGGGGGCAGCGAGGAGCCGCAAATGGCCCTTTCAAAACACACGACAGCTGGAACACAGGGCAAAGGTGACCCAGGCAGTTGGGGTGGTGTGGAGGGAGGGGGGAGGGGGGAGGGAGGGGCAGGAGGGAGGGGGGAGGGAGGGGCAGGAGAGGAGCAGCTGCAACTTCCCAGCTCCTGTCTTCACCGTGCTCTCACAGCTAGAACACAAATAAAAAACACTCCTTTCTACTACAAAAAAGTGAGCCAATCTTTATCAAAACGATCGTGACTGAGAATCATATGCTTCATCCTCAGCTGTTATAGTTTGCCTAAATCTTTAATTCAACCTTTCATTTGTATTTTTTGGTGTGTTTTTCTTGTGAATTTACTGACTGCCGCCTGGTTCCCAGAGACTGTATCATTCCACAGAGACAGTTGAAACGATCTGCACAAACAGCCAGAGGGTGTGATGTGCGGGGAGGAAACAATAGCCCTGGATGGTGCGCTGCCAGGGAATTCCACCGCGGAGCAGGATTAGAGAACACAGTCCTTTATAAGTTCTCTATTCCCCCCCACACACACACCCCACCCCCTACACTCACTGGTGTGCCCAAATTATTTTTCCTGTTTATACAAATAATTCATTACATCCGATCACTTGTGCTTTGCACCTGCCAAGACGTAGTTCATAATGGATGTACTTTTCTCGTAAGCTAGTATTAAAGACGTGTAACATTTGAGAAAACAAATATTTTGAAATGTCAAGAAGGCACATTTTTTCTTAGTGAAACATCAAATATATGAATCAAGACAGGTTGTGCCTCACAAGCACCGGCAGTGTGGTATTTACCTGTAATGACAAACACACATATTTTAGTTTGCAAATCGATTTCCGATTGTTTATTAAATGCAAAAACGTGAATCGATGTAAAGGAACTCTGCAACTTGCTGCCACTGTGTGAGTTCATGCAGTAATACAGAACTTATTGTGGTCGGCGCTATCGCGAGACTGGTCCATTATCAACCTGCTTGACACACAGCGCTGAGAGCAGCTCTCCTGCCAGGGTCGAACTGAAGCCTAAGAAACGACAGAAGAAGCGAACATCTGGCCGCACATCATGAGAGGTCGTGGGAACAATTAGGAAATACAACGACGGTGTGCATTTATCTGTGAGTATAATGTTCTGAACAAGGAAATGTAGGAACCGAAAGTTATGCCCTATAGCGCTTCCTTCGTTTACCGTAGTTGGCTTGGTCAGCGACAGTTGCCGAGTTCCTCTGCTGTTAAAAGGCTCACAGCAATGCATTTGCTCACGGACATGAAGCTCTTATACTGCGTCTACGCTCCGCGTAGCCTAACGATCATAGTTTTTCTTTCGATTAAAACAGAACACAAGTGCGCGTGATTCAGATATAGGGTATAGTAACGGGGCTTGTACAAAAAAGAAAGTTATTGAGGGCATCCTAGCTTGATTTTTATGTGACATTATACTATTTTAGTAACTTACAATATTTACAACATAACTCGTAATGCGGGAGCGTATGTGGCCGGTGCCTAAAAGGCCACGACGCTTTAAAAAAAAGTTATTATCGCCTGATGTTGGGCTTCTGGTTAGGTCTGGGTAAAATTACGAAAAAGTTTGTATAGTGGTTCATGTGCCTGTTTTGTAGATTTTGTGCATATCTGAAATAAGTTGGGACTCTTTTGTACGTATCTGGATTCAGAGTAACATATGGCGTAAAGAGGAGCACAGCTGGAGGTAGCGTTTCCATTGCGGTGATGTCAGAGCAGCTGACTCCACAGCTTGCAGTGTAATTAGCAAACAGAGCACCAGTTTACTCTCTCCCTTGGCTTCTTTCTTAACCTTGCCCGGTGGGCGAGTACAACTATCCAAATGCCAGCGTTTTGCACTTCTCTATGTTTGCGTGCTCGGTATCAAATGATTGTTCAGTAAACACGAACAGCCGAAGAGCAACCGGGTATTTTTTTGTTCGTGGAAACGTGCGTACGACTGTTTGTACTCGGTCTGTCCGTTGGTTTCACGTTCCGGTGGGAAGCGCAAAAAAGTAATGCTCAATTAAGAAGACTTTTTGATAGCTGAAGCGCAAGGTATTGTATTACATTATAATACGGGCGCACCTATTTTCGACAATATAGATTATTAGAAAAATAAAATTGCTTGGTGAAAATATAGGCTACTTTGTGATCTTACCTTAACATTGACATGGTTTAATCTTGTAGAACATAAATTATATTTTGCGGTGAAGGCTCACACACGTTGTATTATGTACAGTTGTATTGATTTCATTGGTTTTAAATTGTTGCCCCACTTCAGTCTGTTTGTGTACAGTAGTATTTATAATTTTTGCTTTCTTTTCAGTGCGTTGGGTTACTTTTGTTTGTAGTTGACTCGAACGCCATAAGCGTTGCCAACTCTCAAGGCGCCCTCTAAATGGCCGCATTTCGTTTATTCACTATCCAGTTTTTCCTGTTTTTCATCAGGTTATGAAGGAAGAATGGAGTTCCCAGACCATAGCCGCCAGTTGCTGCAGTGTCTGAGTCAGCAGCGTCACCAAGGTTTCCTGTGTGACTGCACTGTTCTCGTCGGGGAGGCGCGATTCAAAGCGCACAGAGCCGTGCTGGCCTCGTGTAGCATGTACTTCCATCTCTTCTACAGGGACCAGCTAGACAAAAGGGACGTTGTGCATCTGAACAGTGACATTGTGACAGCCCCTGCTTTCAGCCTGCTCCTAGAGTTTATGTATGAGGGGAAGCTGGACTTCAGCACCCTGCCGGCGGAGGACGTCCTGGCTGCCGCTAGCTACCTCCACATGTACGATATAGTGAAGGTGTGTAAAGGGAAGCTAAAAGATAAGGAAGTGTGCTGTCTGGAGGACAAGGCAGGCGAAGGGGCAGAGCTCAGCTGCCTGGACAGGGAGAATTCCTCCGACGATGAGCTGCACAGCAAGCTGCTGCCCCCCCGGCAGGCCAGGCCCCCCCGGAGACCCCCCCCAGCAGAGGAGCTTGACATGGACAACAGCGACGTCAGGCTGGCTGTCACAGACTGTGACAGGGCCATGCATAGCAGGCAGAAGGCGAACGGTCACCCTGGCAGGTCCCCGGACCTTGTAGGTGTCAATTATGTGTCAGCAGAGGCCGAGCCGTGCGTCCAAACAGCTGGAAAAACAAAAGCTGATGTCAGTAGTTCCACGGTATCGCTGTCCCTGAGGTCCAGGGCTTCAGATGACATGGACTGCGCACTGGATTTGTCTTTCAAGCCTCTGTGTAGCAGAGATGCCTTCCACCCCTCCTACGTCTCGGGACAGCTGGCCCTCGACAACCAGCAGCAGGGCACGGAGCCACTTGTTAAAGACGAACACGACTTGCTGTCAGAGCAGGAGGACAGTGAGCCGGTGAGCCCAGAGAGCCTGCGCTTTGGGAATAGTGCCAGGAGCTCAGCAGTGACAGGGTTCGCTGCCCTCTTCCCCGGCAACAACGGCACGGCGACCGCTCTGCTCTCCCGGGAGGAGGACCTGATGGGGGAGGAGGGGGAGGGCTGTGGGGGAAGGGAGGCCGGCAGGGAGGTGGAGAAGAGGAGGGGCCGGCTGCTGGGGGACAGCGAGGAGGAGGAGGAAGACGACCTGGCTTCCTCAGACATCTCTACATCCAGTGGGGTGCTCCTGCCCCCGGGGCAGCAGGTGTGCGTGTGCCCCCTCTGCAGCAAAGTGTTTCCCAGCCCCCACGTGCTGCAGCTCCACCTCAGCTCTCACTTCCGTGAGAAGGACGGGGCGCGCTCCAAACTGTCCCCGGACGGCTCGGTGCCGACCTGCTCCCAGTGTGGGAAGACCTTCTCCTGCATGTACACGCTGAAGCGCCACGAGCGCACGCACTCTGGTGAGAAGCCCTACACCTGCGGCCAGTGCGGCAAGAGCTTCCAGTACTCCCACAACCTAAGCCGCCACGCAGTGGTGCACACGCGAGAGAAGCCCCACGCCTGCAAGTGGTGCGAGAGGCGCTTCACACAGTCAGGAGACCTGTACCGCCACATCCGCAAGTTCCACTGTGGCCTCGTCAAGACTCTCGCCATAGGATAAACACCTGCTTCCCCCAGGGCTGACAGGAAACCATCCTGTCCTTCCACACCAGTTCTTAGCTGGACACATACATATACAAATAGTACAAAAGACACAAAAAACACATATCATTCTGGAATTCTACCCTATGTGGCATTTCTGAAATTATAACTACACAGCGACGTGGATAGTTCACTACATGATTTCCAGTTGAGTTTGATCCAGCTGGACCCTGGTCGGAGAGGCTGGGAGACTGAGTGCTTTTCTACTTTAGTTTGATCCAGCTGGACCCTGGTCGGAGAGGCTGGGAGACTGAGTGCTTTTCTACTTTAGTTGTATACACAGTGAAGGAGGATGAATCAGATGCACTTGTTCATTTCTGTCTAGGTAGCAGACATGTATTTAGATTGATGAAGAAAACACTCCACTGATGAAAGAACAACATTTTACATCCATATTTCGAGGGCGAGTGAGTGAAAGCAGGAGGACTGTAACGGTTCTTTGAGGAGCGAGTCGTTGAGAAGACAAAACCGTCCGAGAAAAGCAATACTTTATTTTAAACAGAAACATTATATATTTATTAGTTGATGGTTGATTAGCTATGGTTAACAACCTAAATATCCCAAGGCAGCAAAATACATAAAGTTTGACTACTGGAAGTTTGCTTTTGTCTGTAGACTTTTTTTTTTTTTTTAAGGAAATTGGGCCACAGTTTTATGTTCCTTAGAGATGATGGCCACCCAACAGGTCATTTCATCTTCAGTTTGATAAAAATAATATACTTTGCTGCGATGGCACTCCAATGTTTATAACAACCTCTCTATCAAGCTGTGTGAACACCTGCAGTGTATTGTATGGTCCTCTTGCCCTTGATCTGAAGATAAGGAGAATGTTGAAAGAATGCAGCTAATTCCTGTAACACTTCTACTGTTTCACACTCCCATACAGGACCCTGAAGAATCTAACTTTTTTTGGGACTGTGCACAAATACCAGGAAATGATTTGGGAGCTCTGGTCTTGGTGGTATCTGTTAGTTGTAGAATACCAAGTCATTCAAGAATGTAATAACTGTAATCTGTATTTATGTCAATTTTTTTGCCAGGTGGTTGATTATCTTCCTGTTCACAGAAGTAGAAGTTATCTGAGCACTTCCTGGTATTGCGGCGCTAGAAAAAAGTGTAAATTGGGAAAATGATGCTGAAGGAAAGAGAAGTTGAAGAGGGAGTGGAGGGTTGAGATGACCCAGCTCCACTGGGAGTCAGCTGGCTGGGCTGTATGTTCGTCAGAATTCTTCCTCCTAAAATGCAACATTTGTTTCTCCTGCTTTGGCCGTCAGGTTTGTGTTATCCTATATTTTGTTTATTCTGTTAGTGTGTAAGATACTACTGAAGCTTGGAGCGAAGCCTTGATAGTACTTAATCTAAAAGGAATCATTGGGCAAATACACATTTTAGCCCCCTATTGTTTTAGAACAGTAAAATTGTTTTGTCTTTGTGGATGTTTGGTTCACTTCGATGCTAAATGGATTCTTACAATGGGACTAGCACTAACAGTCTAAGATATTCACTGAATCTGTCCTGAGAAGACTTGATCTGAATTATTTATTAGTTTTACTTGGTTCAGGGTTTACTTTAGGTGTGATCAGTCAAGTTTAGCTCATTTCTATAAGCTTGATGACTTGGCCTTTTCTTTTGGTACTCGTTCACTGGTTTTGTTTCCTGATCCAATGACTGTAACAGTTCAGGCCTTTACTGTATCTTAACACAAAACTCTTAAATTGAGTATTCAAGGTTTGTCTCATACAACATAGAAAAGCACTTGTTTTAAGCATTTAGTTTCAACACTGACATTGTCTAGGCTGCTATTTCTTACGATTTGTATATTTAATGTAAATATATATTCTATTTATCAAACTGTTGTTTCGCGGTAGTAGAAGAACAAGTGGAGTTGACGATGCCAGGTGTCTTACTGAAGCGTCAGCCTCCTTGGCTAGAGCCCTGTCTTCCGTGGAGAGTTCAGTTTGTTCTCCTGCTGTTTCCTGTATCTCAGCGTGTCAGAAGGCCCTCATGTGGCTTTGACCCCTGTTCCAGCCGGGCTGCTGTTTGTATTCAAGCACAAGTACACTGGGCAGGTATAGCCTACCTGTACAAGTCACACAATCCCTGCATTGTTCCGCCGTACCAGGTAGTCCTCAAGGGATCATTGTGCATCCCTGTATCTGGAGAGAACCAGGCACTGCCAGTCCCTCTGTGCACTTCCTGTATTGAATGAACCCGTTGGAATGCGAGAAATGTATTTAGCACAGTGGAGACCTGGGAGACTGTAAGCAGGTGCTTGAAGCATCAGAGGACATCTCTACTCTCAGCATGTAGTGGATGTGCTTCACTGACCTGCATGTAGGGGATGTGCCACGGCGATCTCATTGCACATATATCAAAATAATCTCTTATTTGTTAGTTTATTGCCTCAATTGTCAGATCTTCTTGCCAGATTTCAAAACACATTTTATAACTGTATAGAAGAGGGGGGGAACCTGTTTATTGCCCTTACAACTCTAGGTGGATATAGAACTCTGAATCATCTCCTGTATAACATAAAATAGTAACAGTATTTCATAATGATTGTTTTCATATATAGGTGTTGTGTAGTGTTGATGTGTGATCAGAACACACAGGAATGTAGGGGAAGGTTTGTTTCACTTTTGAAAAGAGGTTTCTTACACAATGCAGTTTATTGGTCGTTGAATTACTGATGTACACTTGCAGCTGTACAGGCGTGTAAAACTTGATTTAAGATTTGAAGAATCTTCAGTTCGTTTTTCAGTCATCACCTCCACGGTCTCACCATGTGCCTTGTAGACACAATGACAAGTGGAGCACCTGGAGTTGCCCTATTTTGTACACCGTCAATTAACCAGAGTTTGATGTAGTAAAGTTGGGTCGATTCAAACAGTAACCCTGTGATAAGATTAAGGAAACCTTATGTTTTCTATTAAATGAAAATGCAATCTTCAAAAGTCAATAACTTAGAATGGTGAAGCCCATTCATTTCTGCTGCTGTTGATCACAATTAGGTTTGAGTTTTGCTACTGATGAATGAATTTGAAGCTGTTTATTTTCATGTGGAGTTTCAGTCATGTTGAACTCAAGACGAAGATTTTGTTCTGCTGTACAGTAAGTGCAGTCCATTTGTAGGAATTAAAGTATGTTTCATAGATTATGTCAAGTTGAATGTGAAATGCTGAGATTTTAATCATGAAATGTATGACAATTGTGGGCTATGTTTTCCTAATTGCTGTAGGATTGTAAAGTCTAAAACTGAATATAAGGTTACATTAATACTGGAATGTTGTCCTTTGCAGGTTAAGACTGTGAAATTGTGTATAATCATGAGAAATATTTATTGAACTGTTTCTTGTGCAACATTTGACTCTCACAATTTTAATTTGTAAAAAAAATGAAATAATGAAAGATGCTACTAAATGTCATTGGAAATCCTTTTAATAGAATTTGTAGAAGTGCCATTAGAATTTAATATAATTTTTTAATAAGAAAGGTATATTTTATAGTAATCAATTGCTTCAGTGTTAGTGGTTTATAGATTAGGGGACAATCTCATGCAGAACTGACATTGCTTAGATCTTGAGGCAATTTACTTTTGATCCGTAATTGTTTGTGCTTTCAGAGTGTGTCTGTGTGTGCAGTGGAGATGTGACAATCTTGGTTTAGGTTTATAAAGATTATGCTTAGATTAAACAGAACACTTTTCTGCAGATGTGTGGATTTTTTTTATTTATTGTTCCTTCCATTTCTATCTTAACAATACGACAATATGTCCTCAGTTTAACATGTTCAGTCATCCAGGAAAAAGACACCCTGAATTGAATAGCGACAAGGTTTGCCATAACTTTGTTGAAAACATGAACCCTCAAAACACTATTTTATTCTCTGTATTGATGACCTTTTAGTGTTCAAGGAGAGTATCTGTTGTCAGAGATCTCGCTCCAGCCAGTGTGTGGGTGTAACAGAACTGTATACAGACAACAGCATGGGATAATACTGTGGGTGTAACCCACTCCTCATCCAATCTAATTGAAGTTGTTACCAAGGACAGGATGTGTAGAGATGACTTGTATTAGTCCAGAAGTGCTGCCAGTGCCCAGAGAGATAACATGTAGATCTTTTTAGTTTGGTATCTTAAAATGAAGGTGTATTCCCAAATTCTGATTCATTTACACAGGCAGTAAACAAGCAAACAAAAGAATGCGTGTCTAATTGAGGAACCCCAACACAGTTCAGTGGTCCTTCTCTTTGGAGAGGTTCCCCTGTAGCACATGGAAGGAACTCCAGCTGCCGTGCTCCGCAGTCCCACCAGGGACGCACTGAGGGTCCCCACCACCCTCCCCCTCTCACAGCACGGCCTTCTGGGAACCACACACACTGGGCCTGCTGCATCCACCCAGCCCCCACCCACCCAGCCCCCACCCACCCTGCCCCTCTATTGTGTGTCTGGGTAGTAGCTCAGGTCTATTGTCTGACCCCAACTCCCCAGCATCTACTTTCTGCACAAACACACGACACAGCGGCCCTGGGCATCCAGGCGCAGCACAAAGACAACAATGTCCTCCAAGATCCCTCAGAAACAGGCTGGACGAGCCTGACCAGCTCCCTGTAAATAGGGGTCCCATCATCAGGCCCTAACCTCTCTCCTCCAGCCCAGCCGGCTCCATGTCACATCTGCATGCTGGGATCATCATGTGTGGGTTTATTATGAGCAGAAACCTGCAGGTGCTCTGCAGGGACCATGTGACGGAGCTTAGAGGGGAGGGGGGGGCTGGACGTGGGCTCTGGTGGACGGATGGAGCAACTAACACATTCCTTTCCAGGATCTTAAGCCTCGATCGTTCGTGCTCCTTTTCTGAATGTATTCATCCCCCAGTTTGCAGACTTGGGGGAAGTTGAGAGGGAAGTTGTGTCCAGCTCAGGACCAGCGGTGGGAGACCTTGACCTCTGGGAGGACAGCCTGTCGGGGACAGCTGGTGTGGCCTGTGTTTATTTATTTCTTTCTTCAACAAAAGACAGGTGGTCACACTTGAAAAGGGCACACAAACGCACACATTTACACTGTCTGTGTCTCTCTCTGTCTCCCTCTCTCTGTCTGTCTCTCTCCCTGTCTCCCTCTCTCTCCCTGTCTCCCTCTCTCTGTCTGTGTCTCTCTCCCTGTCTCCCTCTCTCTCCCTGTCTCCCTCTCTCTGTCTGTGTCTCTCTCCCTGTCTCCCTCTCTCTGTCTGTGTCTCTCTCCCTGTCTCCCTCTCTCTCTCTGTGTCTCTCTCACACACACTAAGTGTTTGGCACAACAACCAGTCTCTTATTAAGCCTGATCTTACTGATCTTGTAGGACGGACATCTTTTCACTCCCAGGTCATATTTCCTAGAGAAACAGTGACTAACCAGCTGTATTTGTTTACAAATAAACAATTTGACCACTCAGTGTATAGAACTGGTTAAATCAATGAACTTTTCCAGATGGCATTCTGCTGTTTTCCACCGTACGATGTGACAGTGGAGTGTAACAGTCATGCCCTTTGTGAGGGCCAGGAACCAAATCTGTGTGAATGTCGCTCAACGTGTGTCCATGCTAGAGGAGCCATGTATGGAGTCAGCCGTCACAGTGGGGCCGAGTCTGCGTGTCCTTGGTCCACTGCACAGCTGTCACTTACTCACACTCGTTGACGCATATTTATAGCAGCGGCATCACTGGGCTCAGCACTCGCACACCGGCCACAGCTGGTCTCTAAAAGAATGGGTGAAGACAAAGCCACACACCCCCGCCCCCCGCCTGCTACCGTTGGTCTGGTCTGGAGGCAGCCCTGTGGCCCCACTCCTCATACGGACTCATCCATGTCCTGAGAGAGGAGGGGGCGAGGAGGAGGACCAGCCCATGAAGGCAGACCATGACCTTTCTCCTAACACTAGCAGGGGTGGGGGATGTGTTGGAGCCTCAGACAGCCTCATGCTCCCATTTTAACCCACATCAGCTGGGAGGGAGGACCTAGTGCTTTGGTACCCCCCCTCTAACAAGTTAACAATGAATATTTCGAGTAAATGTTTCAGTTGACAGACAGGCATGCAGTCCCTCACACCCACACTAATGTGTACCACAGAGATAGCAGGGAGATGACAACTGTCTAAACTAGCCGCGTGCTCGGAGGTCCTACAAACAGCACAGAACGTCAAGTGTTTACAGTAACATGTAGTTACGGAGAACTCAGCTTCCAAGACGCCCTGCTGCCCCTCAGCTGTCTGTACCCAGCCAGGCCTCCTGTTCTGCCCTCAGCCAGGCCTCCTGTGTTGCCCTCAGCCAGGCCTCCTGTTCTGCCCTCAGCCAGCCCTCAGCCAGGCCTCCTGTTCTGCCCTCAGCCAGGCCTCCTGTGTTGCCCTCAGCCAGGCCTCCTGTTCTGCCCTCAGCCAGCCCCCAGCCAGGCCTCCTGTTCTGCCCTCAGCCAGGCCTCCTGTGTTGCCCTCAGCCAGCCCTCAGCCAGGCCTCCTGTTCTGCCCTCAGCCAGCCCTCAGCCAGGCCTCCTGTTCTGCCCTCAGCCAGGCCTCCTGTTCTGCCCTCAGACACCAACAGCAGAGGTCCCTGCAGAGCAGACAGAGCTCGAGCCAGCCGACTTTCAACTGAATCTGGGAAATAACTTATACCGAATAAGTATTTCCAAGAGATATGACCAGAACCACCGGCTCTAATGGTGACTTCCACCACAAGGAACAATTACAAAGCATAACGCATGACCCAGGAGCAAGTGATGGGAACCACTGCCTGGAGGCCTGTCTGCTGGCAGAACATATTGTCTGCTGCCATCTGCTGGTGAGACTCATGAAACCAGGATGTGCGGTTCTGTAAACAGCTAATTGCTTGTCCCATTTATTTGTCCTGCATCACACCGCAGTTCTCCATGGTCCGCTTCAATTACTCAAGACAAAAGCGAAAGATTTTAAAGAAGCATTTATTTGGGAATGTTAAGATAAATATTTACAAATAAACATTTGCAACATCATAAAAAGGGATGTATAAAATATGATATAATTCATGCAAAACGGGGAAAACAAAAACATTCAAGTATTCCTCCATTTTGACCCAGGTGAAGACCTCCCCCAGGTGAAGACCTCCCCCAGGTGAAGACCTCCCTCAGGACGAACAGCCACAGCACAGCACCTGGTCATACCTGCCGCTGTAACTGAGGACACAGACATGAGGATGATCACCACATGGACACCGTAACAGCTTCCTTGTGACCACACTTGGTTTCAGCCTCGCCTCAGCTAATGCTCACTTTCTAAGGAGCAGTGAGGGCTTCAAATAGCCTCCATAAAAGGTAGACGCCCAGGTGAAGACCTCCCCCAGGTGAAGACCTCCCCCAGGTGAAGACCTCCCCCAGGTGAAGACCTCCCCCAGGTGAAGACCTCCCCCAGGTGAAGACCTCCCCCAGGTGAAGACCTGATCAACTCAAACTATGCTCCTGTAGCAGGTAAAGCTGCATCGCTCGTTAGTGTGGCTTCCTCCTGGGGTTTGAACTCGAGTCCTCTCGAGTTACAAACACGACCATCGCCTTTTAAACACCGCTAATCCGCTACGCTACTGAAAGCTTGTGACCGGGTGGTACAGGTGGATGCATGAGCGTCAGCAGCATTTTGAGAGTGGGGGGGACACATTTTGCCGGGGGGTCTGGGGGTTGCAGTGCTAGCTGCAAGCGCAACGCGTCGATCAAAGAGTATGGGAGTTGAATCTGCGTGGGTGATGCAGAAAACGTGGAGTGGAATTCTATTGTGGGTAGGGTATTCTCTCTACTGATAAAGTTACATTGCGGTGACACCAATGGGTGGACGGTATTTACACTGAGTAGCGAGTTGAACCAATAAGTGTGTTCTACTTACTCTACGACCGTGCAGACAGAGCAGCACAGACTGGCACAGGAGGAGCACAGCTGGGTGCAGGAGGGGCACGCGGGGCGCTCACACTCTGAGCACGACCTCAGGGTGGCCTGGGCCTTCAGACACACACAGCAGCCAGAAACTGCCGCAGCTGCACCTGAGAAGAGCACAACAGGACAGGGCTCATTAGAGTGACTTCATTTATCCTGACAGGTGACACATAAATGGAAAGAGGAGTCTTAAACCTTTTCTCAAGTTGAATTATATTATTGTTGCTTGCTTTCCTACAGATACACTTTCGCACTTTTGAGGTTCATGTTATTCAATATGTAATGTGTTTAACTACATGCTCTTATGTTTCTTCCTATTGGTGCTTATATGCTTTTCACAATGTATGCTTATTGTTTTGGTCTATGCATTTAGTAAAGCTCTGTCTTGGAAGTCGCTTTGGATAAAAGCGTCTGATAAATGAATACAAGTAAACTTATGGTAATGTGAAGCACATGGTAGCATCCATCGCTAGCTACCTTGGACAGGGGCGTTTCTCTGCAGTTTGCCGTTGAATCCAATGGTAGTCTGTCCCCTCAGTAACGCTGGGGCAGCTGCCGGCATCTCGGCCGGTGCGGCTGACGGTGGGCTTGTGTGCCCTCCAGCGCCATTCCATAAGTTACCCACGACCGCCTTGGCCCCGTTAAACAGCAGGTTCTTCGTCTTTTCTGCGGGGAAGACAAAGTTCATCTTTAGGACAGCTCCCTACTAGCTACGTTTCAAAGAATGACCTAAACTCATGCTCAAGGTTTTGTCAGAAAACGGGTAGAGGTAGCTCAAATCTGACTCCGGATTAATTTGAGTTACATACGCATTCAAAAGAAACGTAGCAAACTGATTACATTTTTTGTCAGTCCACCCTACCATCAAAATAGCCGTGAAGCTCATTTCCATGAACACGGTAAAGATGGTTGGTTAGCAAAACGTCCAGTAGGAACGAGTACAGCAACTATCCTGGACTACAACAACGGTATCACACACAGCCTAGCCTAGCTAGCCAAGCTCTCTATGTACTGTAGGTGATTTGACCAAGAATTTCGAAAAGGGTGTCAGTGTAACGATACGGGATTGTTCCGTATCCGTATACATTTCAGATATAATGTATATATATATATAATAAGCTTATTAGCTAGCGTCGTATCGAGATAACTTTAAATAACCTAGCGTTCCGTGATTGAGCAGTCATTGTTAACAAAGTAGGTTTAAGCTGAAAGAATATACAGACTTGTTAACTAGCTTACAAAAACTTGAGTTACTATATGGGCCTGTATTAAAACCTCCCAGTACTGTCGGGTGTAGACACGCATGAAACAAAACGATAATAATAGCTAGCCTAGGTAGCCTAGGTAGCTCCTGACTGCAAACTAGCTAGCATTAGTTGTGTACAGACTGGTATGTTTGATGCTTTAACTTGACCCAGATAAAAAGCAGGCTAGTATTAGTAACTTACCAAATATTTCTTGTTTGTATTTGTACCCAAATACGCCATGGTTCAATTCCCTCTGTCCAATGTGAATTTTATACTGCGACGAGAAGGACTCGTCAAAAGGGTAGGATCTTTTAGGCATTTTCACTGCTTGCTCTGTCTTGCTGGATTCAACAAAACAAACCTACGCAGACGAGAACGGGGAAAAACCCTTTCCCGCGAAACCAATCATGACCTCTTTTTACGACACTTGGAACTGACACCACGTGTTCGAAATGTATGAATATTTATATACAGAGGAACATGCGTAAATGAATAGCCTATAATATACAATACAAACATATATACATCTTCCTTCTCTTAAAAACTCAAAATACATGTTTTTTTCAAACATCACACAAAACGAATCGACAACACGTTTAATGTGAAATTATTGACAACTATTCCGCACACTGTTTTACTTCAACACATGTTTATTGTGCAAACAGACTGCCTTTTGAATGATCTGCTGTATTAACAGTGTAAACTCCATACACATAGTAGGGTGTCGTAACGCAAGTATTTGTGGGACTTCCTTTTCTCTGCTTTGCGATTAAATATACTTTTCAATCAACTGAATAACATTTTTCCGACAACACAGGCAACGTCTGTAAAATTCTTGATGTCCAGCACTGTTTTCCTAATTGTTACCATAAATGTGCCAATGAGATTGACAGAATTGGGACCCTAAACATCACATCACGCCACATCTTCGAGTTTACGTTGGGATAAAAAGGAAGAGATATCCACTTTAAAACATCTGGATCATGCACTCTCTGGACTTTCCAACGCCAACCCACTTGACTGTAGAAAAAAAGAAGAGATATTTGTAATAATAATAACGATATGATTTTTTTTCACTGGAATTAACCATTCAGCACTGGGCATGTAGGCTCCGACCAGTGGCGCCATCTACAGTTCCTAGAGTGAGGTATGATTCTACTCCGGTTGTACTACAGAACAGCCAGGAGCATGCTACAACCTGCCTCTCTTTACTTACTGGGCACTCCAATGTGGTTCTCCACAAAGCGGATGTAGTTCTGGGCCTTGGCCGGAAGGTCGTTCCACTTCCTGGCTGCAGATGTGTCGGCCTTCCAGCCTGGGAACGTTTCATACTCCACTTCTACCTTGTGCAACACTTCCATGTTCGCTGGAATAAATTACGATTCATTTTCATATAATCCAGGGCAGAATGTTTTGTTATACATGAGTGGGACACCCCTAAGACCTTTGCACAGCACTGTACTGAAGAGAATACGTATGCTTCTGCCGACATAATACCTGGGAAATGAGGGACTCTTTTTCCATTGACCTTGTAGGCCACTCCTACTTTGATTTCATCCAACACATCAAGGATGTCAAGTTTTGTCAAAGCAATGCTGTAGACAAATAACACATCCACAGTAAGTACTCATTTGCTCAAAGGCAAATATGTGATAACAGACTTAACTTATTTTGAGCTTAGAGGAAGAAGGAAAGCGTGAAAGTGTCGTGTTCCTGAGCCCTCACGCGGTAAAGCCATTGATCATGTGTGCGTATCTCAGGATGACCAGATCCAGCCAACCGCAGCGGCGCTTCCTTCCCGTGGTCACGCCCACCTCGTGACCCCTGGTCTGCAGAAGTTCCCCCACAGCCTGCAAAACACAACTCACTCATCACCAAGACGACAGTGTGGAACATCCCACATATACATCTACCTATACTTATCTAATTAACTCATATAGTAACTAATGTCTGCATAGCATTGTAAACACTATGTCTTCACTATGTGTTCTGACTGAGAGATCAAGTTGCGACATGTTGACCTCTAGCCCGATGGCCAGTTCTCATGTTAGGTAATGTAACCCCAGAACAGACAGTAAATCTATCTTGAACCCGGACACTAGCCCTAAATTTATCTCCTGAACATGTGATCAACATAAGAGCGCTAGAGTCAGGACTGGTCTCACACAATATGACAGCTGTTCCGCCGGGCTAACACCTCGTAGCCCAGCCCTGCTGCATGTCACAGTCATATGATGTCCATGAAAACAGTCACCAAACATATCAAACTCCTTTTGTACCACATGTAAGAGCTTTTTCACATAGCTCTACATTCAAACCAACTCTGTCTGAAACATGCGTGTTCATGTTTGTGAACCAGAGACCGACAGGGAGTCAGACCTTGGTGGTGTTGGAGCATTTTGTGTTCAGACGGAGTTTTATGTAACCGAGTCAAATTGGTTCAAATCCCTCCTCAATGTAAATACCAGCCACCCGCACCATCGAAGGGCCAGCTTTTTCAGTGGCGTAGCTGGTTAAAGCGATGTTTATAAAGGTGGTAGTCACGTTGTAAGTAAGACAACCCGAGTTCAAAGCCCAGGAGGAAGCTACACTGACGAGCGACTACACCAGCTACACCTGTTACACCAGCTACACCTGTGACACCAGCTACACCTGTGACACCAGCTACACCTGTGACACCAGCTACACCTGTTACACTTACATTGAGCTGCTCTGTAGGAAAGGCTCCGATGCCTACTCTTGTGGTGTAGGCTTTCGACACCCCAAACACGTCGCCGATGTTCAGGGGAGGGATGCCCAGGCCGGTACAGGCTCCTCCCACGGTGCAGTTTGATGAGGTCACAAAGGGATATGTGCCTGAAGGGAAAAAGAAGGTAGTGTTTGAAGGGGCCTCTGACGCGTTCGTGTTTACAGGCCGTACATGTTCGGTACCGGCTCTTCACTCTGCAGCGTTCATGTTTACCAAAGTCGATGTCCAGCAGGGCAGCGTTGGCCCCTTCCACCAGGATCTTCTTGGGAGGACCGTGGAGAGCTTCATACATGTAGTAGACTCCATCTCTCACCATCGGCCGCAACCTCTCTCCGTACTCCTGCAACAACCAGGACAGACACAAGCTAGAGAAATCACTCAGACAACGGCAGATGTTTCAGACAGCAGTTAGCCCCCGCTTGTGTCTCCTGTACCTTGAGTTTTTTCAGCTGAGCCTCGACATCTGCGGTCAGAGACGGGTACATGGACTGGTACTGCTGGACAAGGTTCTTAAATCTGGAAGGGCGCCAGCAATCATCTCAGTGTAAATATTAACTGTGGACTGAGTTCAAAATAACCTTACCCCATTCATATGGGAGGGTTCAGGGGTGAACATATTGTGGTTCCATAATGTCTACAGACTGCCATGTGCCCCACCTGGCTGAGAAGTCCTGAAAGTCTCCCAGGAGGTCGCACACACGCAGACCTGTTCGGGAAGCTTTGCTGGAATAAGTCGGTCCAATGCCTTTCTTGGTCGTTCCAATACTACCATGAAGGGGAGAATAAATAATTACAATTCCATTAATGTGACTGTAACATTGACTTAATTCCCTCCTCCTCACTTCTTTCCCTCCTGTGCTTGTCTCTGTGTCTCCTGGATTCCATCCACCACTTGGTGGAAATCAAAAACTGTTGAGAGACCAAAGAAAATCAACATGAGTTGGAACTTATTTAATCATTAATGGTAAACATAGAGTATATTAAATGGTGAACAGCCTCACTTCAGTTGGATTACGTTACAAAATAACAAAGATGTGTACTCACCAAGGTGAGCTCTGTCAGAGACGATCAGCCTCTTCTCCCAGCCTTTGAGACCTGGGAGAAGAACACAGACCACAAACACACATTGGTCCCATTGAATCTGGACAACACAGTCTGAAATGTTTTCAAACGTTGTATACCTTTCTTGTCGTTCTTATCACCCTCCTCGAACAAGCCTGGTAGATGAATGACAACTCCATTCCCTACAAGAACAAGAACGCAAAACCACTTTTTGAATATCAGAAGCAAGATGGCACCAAGATTGGACAAGCACAACACTCACCGATGAGAGAAATGCTTTTGGTGTTGATGATCCCACTGGGGAGAAGGTGGAAGTCATATTCTTTGCCGTCCACTACAACCGTGTGGCCTGCGTTGTTACCTCCCTGGAGGCGCACAGCAAGATCTCATTAAAGAGATGTGTCCCTACAACTGTAACCATCATCAAGTAACAAATACACACTGATCCATAGAAGGAATATCTTGCCATATTCAAACAATTGCGGCACATTTGACAACCCAGGGCAAAAGTATAATTTTATTTCAGTCATTGGGAAATATGTTCTTAGCCCTGCACTCCCTGTTCGACTGAGCCCCCCACCCCCCACCGCCCCCCTGCCGCACCCGTATCTACCCACTACTGGAGACTGAGCCCCCCACCCCCCACCGCCCCCCTGCCGCACCCGTATCTACCCACTACTGGAGACTGAGCCCCCCACCCCCCACCGCCCCCCTGCCGCAGCCGTATCTACCAACTACTGGATTAACTATTTTAACAGACTTGGCTGGGAGACCCTCCGCTCCATGCCCCTGGCTAAGACCTGGCCTTCTCACATGTCAAGCCACCCTCGGAATGTGACCCACACCAGCCCTGAGGGTGGGAGGGAAGGGGAGGGGGGGGGGAGAGTTCCTCCCAAGGACCAGAGAAGGGTCCACTGAAATTCTTTTTTAAGTTGATTGATTACATACTGATGATGCTAGTAGTAGTAGGAGCTTTATTGTCAATTTCTTCACATGTCAAGACATACAAAGGAATCGATAGGACGTTTCCCACTCTCCCACGATGAAACATGCAAAAGTGCACGAGCACAACAGATAAGACAAGACATTTCCTAATACTAAGTAAACATACAGATTCACATACAGCAGCAAAGGTTTCTGTAAAGTGTAAACGTAGAAAGAGACTTCTGTCTGTGTAACATAACGACACTATTCTAATTTAGAGATTTGATCGCTTTTCTATTTGCGGTACTTTGGTATCTTATCAATATATTATCAGTTGTATCAGTCAATTGTTGTTCTGCTGTGTTTTCTGTAACCTTGTATGAAGACTAGTGTCGGATGTATTTCTTGTTTGCCTTATGTTTGGGTTCATCAGTCAGAGATGGTTGTTGAATAGGTCAGTGAGGGAACATTTCTGTTCCAGCCAGATAATGCAGCCAGAAGAGCCCCGGGGAGAGAGAGCGTTCAAGTTGGACACGATCATGTTACACGTTGGCTACTACTGCTAAACAGGGACAGATGACCTGTCAACTTTTGAAATATACCAAACGACCGTATCGTATCTTGGAGTAGATTTTATATACATGACATGCACTGAACATTGCATCTTGATAATGAAAATGTGATTTCCTGTTGGAACCTTAACCTCCAGCGCAAAAAATAGGACCTAGTCCACACCTGTTACACTGTGTGTTTCATTATGTATACTCACTGTATAACAGCAGTCTGGCAGATTGCATTTGGCAGGTTTAACTGAAGACCCTCAGCTACTTTTAAATAAACACTACTGTTGACACTTAAAAAAGTTACACGACTGTAATTTCAACATTTGTCTAATATTACCTGACATCTGCAAACAAGGTCAGACTCAGTCGCCAACAAATCGACAACTTTTCCTTTTCCTTCATCTCCCCACTGCGCGCCGAGCACCACTGTCACTTTGTTCCCTGTGTCGTTGCGTGGTCGCTTCAACCCTGCCGAGGGCGGGTTGGAGTAGCTTTTGTGATCTTTTGCCGACCAGCTAAACGACATGATAGCTCCAGACAGTCTCACTGGAAAGTGATGTAGCGCTGCTTTGCTGCATTAGTAACTTCACTGCCCTGTGATGTCACCAAGACGCACGCGATGTGCCAGGCTCTCGTGGCGCTATTTCTTTGGTTTTCTATGTGAATATATAGACACTCGAATTTATAAACGCAATCTTCATTTGTGATTAGTAGGACCTACGTGTCTCTCCTTTGTAGCTTATTCTTGATCTTTCAATAAAATAAAAAAATAAAAAATACGCTAATGTGTGCTGTGTTCTCTTAATCGTACTCATTTTGACACATTTCAAACATTATTTTTTATTATGTTATGTCCTCCTAAACCATGCTATAATACATCACGCTTTATTAAATATGCTTTATAATAAAGTATTTTCTGACAATCATATAAAAAGGCAACTATTAGGAAAATACATTTACTTATTTAACTTATTTAGTTACATAAACAACAGGCAGGATTTAATATTGTGTAAATACTATGCTACTTATATCTCTAGAAATATCAATTTGGTCACATACAAAATAATTACATAAAAAGGTCAAATAAGTTATATCTTATCCATCTTTATAGTACAATTATTTACACAGAATAGGATAATACAGGTGCTAGGACATCCAGGCTGTGCATATATCACAGTAGCGTCTTTTGTCGAGATAAAATTTTATCATGTGTCCATAGAGTTGCAGGACTTGAAGTGCCTCCTCCGGTGAAAAGTAGCGGGTGCTCCATTTAAATAGCTTTTTTATTGTAGAAAAAAACACTCAAAAGAAGGCATATTTGATATTTTCACAGCAGTCTGTTTTGTTACAATTTAGTCCGTATTTATACCGAAACTGGAAATATCGCTTCAACTTTTCCGTTTCCCTCTTGACTTCCGTTTCCTGGAGTCTCCTGCAGGTAGAGGCAGAGACGCACATAAATGGATTAGGATTCAATATTCTAATCGTGATTAAGGACGGTTAAAATGATTGATGGACAAGCGTCAGTGAGAGAAGGGGCGTGGTTTCGTGTGGAATTATTGCGTTTATGAATTATTTGTTAGTGTAACTTGCTCAGTTGCATTATTTTAATCTTTGTTGTTTTAAGCATTTCATAGCTCACAACAAGCAGAACGGTTATCCTGGGGATGTTAGTAAATGAAAACATTTGACTCATTGGGGTGTGGTTTAAAAACAGAGAGACACAGAAACATGACAGTTAAAACAGTTGGACATTACTGACGTTTTCAAAGTAACGCCTTGACAATTAGAGTTGAGTGTTAAACTTATTACATTAATCATCCATATGGGGACAGTTTTCCCAGAAGAATCTGTCAAAACATCCATTCAGATTATAGAGGAACCCAGTAGAATATACAGTACACACATTTACCTGGGAAAATAATCACGATTCAAACATGTTAGCTTTTTGCCAACATCAAAGCACAATGTTAAAAGGTATAATGAACAAACACACACCCCGACCCTGATTAGACAAGCCCAAATCTTATTTGAAATCAGCGGTAAGGAATTAATATTTTCATTGCGGTTGCCGTTTCCCCTGTTAGTCTGCCCCCAAGCATGGAGGAGGACCTACCTCACTGCAACACACAACCCTTTTTACGGTTCCCTGTCCCAGAGTTACCTTGTGTTTCAGAGGGACAGAGGGGAAACATGGACACACTGAAGATCATGAAAGGAATCAGGGATGCGTAAACGAAAAGGCGTCAAAGACAACTAAACTTGGCACAAAAAATGAATACATTCAAACTCAGGGGACAAATCCCCAGAAATGGTTTACAAGGAAAAACAAAACAGGGAATTTTCCAAATCCTAAAAATATATAAGCTTTGTATACAACGCATAATGAAGTAACACAACCACCCAGCAACTGACGGGGAAAACTCTCCCTCTGAAACACTTGAACAGACCACCGTTTAATGCTTGATCTTTATTAGAGTTACATAATGAGTTACCTTCGTGACTTTTCTTTTTATTCCTCCGCAGCAGTTTGTGCTGCTGCCGAGGTTGAGGGTTGAGCGGGTCGGAGGACGCAGAAGCAGGCACAGCCTCTGAAGCGGACGAAAACAAATCTTCTGACTCCACCCCGTCCGGAAGGTCGTAGCCCAGGATGCTGTCCTCCACACTATCGCAGAGATCCTTCCTGTCAGAGGGCCTGTGTCTGCAGCTCCCGCTGTCCTGGCCCACCGTTTGATCTGTTTTGGTTTCCTGCTCCTCTCTCCCTGCAGTTCTCTCTCTCCTCCTACCAGGCTCTCCTCCAGTCTCAACCTCCAGTATTTTCCCTGTAGCTTCTCCCTCACCATCCCTAAGTGTGTCCAGATCTGCAGGTCTACATGTTCCGTTGACCTGACTCTCTCCAGTGCTCTCCAGATGCCTTCCACCCAGAACGCTGTTCCCGTCCAGGATAGCTCCAGCCAGGTCAATGAGGCCTGGGGCTGGCATGTTCGTCCTGGCATCCACCTCAGGTGTGGTGCTGGCGGGGAGGCTTGGCTGAGACACCCCCGTCGCCTGGAGGTCAGGGGGAGCTGGAGGACTGCTGGGAGATGACGATGGCTCTTGTCGGGGACGGCTCTGGGATGTAGAAGGATGTTTTTGGTGACTCTCCGAGGACACAGCAGGTCCTTCTTGCGGCGTGTTCAGAGGCCAGACCGGGCTTCCAGGGGGTGTGGTGGTGGGAGGACAGCCGCCCACTCCTCCTGCGGAGGCTCGCTCCTCGGGTGGAGGCTGCGGGGGACTGGAGGAGCTTTCTACGAGAGAGGATCCAGCTCCTTCTACAGGCTTGACACAAGATCCTGACAACAGAGATGAGTTCATTTGTTACCACAGACAATACAGTTGAAAATATAGAAACAAAAGTTTAGCGGTGTTCCAAGACACTTTTCGGTTGTTGACATTTCACGTCAAACTGGCACTTGTGTCAATCCTAATGCTATAGTCTAAAGTAACTTGATATCAACATCTCCTTTAGACAGACAGGTTATGGAGGCGCAGGTTAGTGGGGAGGTGAAGGGAGAGGCAGCAGGAAAGCGAGGGTGAGAGCACAGGGTTAAGCTGCAAGCCTGGTTATGGAGGCATGAGCAGGGCTGAGGGTCAGATCATGTCCTTACCAGGCAGGCCGTTATCCCTATGACTGTCACTACAGGAGGGGCTTTCCTTTTCGCACCTGGGCCGTGTTTTCCTGAGGGAGAAGCCTTTCCTGATGTCAGCCAGGAGGTGGTCGACGATGCAGCCCTCGTCCTGCACCAGCGGTACCTTCCTGACTGGAGGGAGAACAAACAGACACAGAGAGAGAGAGAGAGACACAGAGAGAGAGACGTGTGAGTGTGTGAAAGAGAAAGAGGGAGACAGAGATACACTCATGTTAACATACCACCCACAAAGAAGAGATTGTTGGACTGGTTTCATAAACAGCCCAGAGGAAGGGAGATGAACACTCACTGATCTTCCCGTTCTCCCCCTTCTGCCTCTTGGACTCCTCCTCCAGCTGTCTCTTCCTCTTCTCCGCCCTGGCAGACTGATCCTTCCTCATCTTGTTCTCCTGTGGGAGGGAACACGCATTGGGAAAACGTTGATGAAACATCTCCATCTTTTGATAGACGGAGGCTGTGAACGATCCTGTATCGGAAATCCCGACCTTAAAGTCGAAATGATTTGTGACTTATTATCCACATGTTGTCCTCTGACCTTGAGAGCTTTGATGAAAAGCCCCCGGAAAGTCTTGATGGTTCCAAACAGCTCCTCCAGTGAGAGCTGGCTGGCGTCTTCACAGAGATAGAGTGCCAGGGCAGCTTTCTTCTTGTTGATCTCTGAAAACCGCTCCTCCAGATCCACACAGGCCTCCACACTGTCCTGAGGGAAGTGTCAATATATACTCACACTTATCCACAAGAACAATTCCATCCCTTTCCTCTTACAATGTCTCGCAAACAAACACCAGTGAGCTGCCTCATCATGCTGCCTCAACACTTTTTTTTTCATACCTCGATGGTTTTAGTAAACTGCTCCTTGATGTCCTCTGGAGAGTTGGACACTTTAGTGACTGCCGCTCGGAGACGTTTCAGTAGAGCACTTGCTTCAGCCTGGATGGACTCCAGGTTGACCCTGAACAACAAAGAAAATCAATCTGACATTTCTGAGCTGCTCTCGTTCTGCAGACAGAGCAGATGACGGGTGCATGTCCCTCTTACCCAGCAGCTTTCTCACACACTTCAATATCGTCCGGCAGCTGCAATATCTCTGGGTGGTTCTGCTCTGCCTCCTGTGAAACGCATGGCTAGTCAACACTCCGCGAGCAAACCACCATGGAATAAATAATGTAATATAATAACAATAATAAGAAGAAATGTATTGATTTAGCAGACACTTGAATCCAGACCAACATACTTGGGGGATTTGAACCTCCTTGATCTACGACACTCTACCGCTGAGCTAACTCCCTCCTCCAGACCGCCAGGCCCCAGCAGGGCTGCGTACCCCCCAGACCGCCAGGCCCCAGCAGGGCTGCGTACCCCCCAGACCGCTAGGCCCCAGCAGGGTTACGTACCTCCAGAATGTGGTGCAGCAGAGTGATGCGGCTCTTGTTGGCCTTGGTCTCCGTCAGCTTGAGCAGGGAGCTGATCTTGAAACCCTCTGCGTTCCCAGTGTGGCTTCCCTGGAGGAGTCCGAAAAAACAGGAAGTCAATAAAGACACCGTTCCAACCTCGCTAGCAGAATGGCTTCTAGAAGGTTCTTACATAGTTGAGGAAGTTTCCCACGTGGAGAATGAGCCTGCAGAAACTGGGCAGGAGAGTGCTGTCTCTGAGGCCTGAGGAAACAGACAAAATACACATCTTTAACACCTCTCGTTATCAATACCCCTAAACTATACCATTAGCTCACGAGGCTCTGAACAAGATGGTCACAAAGCCTTGACATGGAAGGACTACATTCTGAGCGCGAGTGTTGATATGACACATGGTGGGTGTTTCCAGACAGACGTCAGTGCTCCTCCCAGTCTGGTGTCCCGGGGAGACAGGTGTTTCTACAGAGGGAGGTGGTGTTTCTACAGAGGGAGGTGGTGTTTCTACAGAGGGAGGTGGTGTTCACTTACATAGGCAGGCCTGCTCCACCAGCTCTGCCTTGGGCTTGAGCATGTCCAGCACAGAAACAGTCTCCTCACACAGCAACATGCACTCAACCCTCAACTGGTAACTACAGCAGGGAGAGGGAGAGAGAGGGGAGGGAGTGCGGAAGTAGGGGGGGGGAGAGGAGGGAGGATTAGGTGGAAGGAGGGAAAAGGAGTAGTGACAAACATGCCCAAAGAAATGCAATGAGCCACAACATGAGGTTGGCGGTATTGTGTGAGGGACATGACTGCCAGAGATGGGGGTCATCTGCTGCAGATTGCAGTGTGGTGGTCTTCAGCTGGAGAGGCAGACAGGGGTTTACCAGGGCACAGCCAGAAGTGAGAGGTAGAAACAATCAACACTGGCCAGCTTGTCTTTCTCTCCCTGGAAGGACTTCAAGTTCTCAATCTACACAGTCAGAAGAGAGATGCTTTGGTAATGGGCTCCTGTGTTACTGTGTTCCCTCCACAGGTCTTAGCACCGTGTACTAACCTCGTGCTTCTCTGGCAGCAGTTTGAGAAGCTGCTTCAACACCTCAACGTCAAATCTGGTCCTGTCCCCATTCTGAACCAGAGCCACGAAGTCCTGGTGAGAGCTGGACCCAGCAGAACCAAAATCACCATCATTTGGTTCACAGAAACCTAAACAACAACATAACTTCAAATGTATAAGACTTACTTACCACCTGAACTGTTTCAGAAATATGTTCAAATTCAAGTTTTTTTTGGCGTCGATGAAAGAGATCTGCGGGTGAAAAAACAGTAAGAGCGAAGGGTTAGTTTGTTCCTGCAGGGTCGAGTGTTGGGAACGAGCAGTGTTTCTGCAGCCGTGCGAGAGCGTCTGAAGTGATTGGTCAGCGAGCCGCCCACCTCCTTAGGCTCCTTCTTGGCAGGAGCAGCTGTGCTCTTGTCTTTGTGCTCGGCCACGGGGAGGCAGAACAGCTGCTCGATGCTGCTGTAGTCCGGCTCCCGCGGGGCGTCTGTCTGGGCAGAGGCCCACATGGAGTGACCATCTGGGTGGAGGTGAGGGAGAGAGGAAGAGGGAGGGGGGGGGGGGGGGCAGAGGGTCAGTGCACAAGTAAGAGAAAGTGTGAGGGAGAAATAGAGGTAGAGAGGTGGGGAGAGAGAAAGAGGTGGGGAGAGAGAGAGGTAGGGAGAGAGAGAGGTAGGGGGAGAGAGAGAGAGGTAGGGAGAGAGAGGCAGGGAGAGAGAGAGGTAGGGAGAGAGAGAGGTAGGGAGAGAGAGAGAGGTAGGGAGAGAGAGAGAGGTAGGGACAGAGAACGCAGCCTCGCTCCTCTCACCGGTGACGGATCGGAGCTTCTGCCAGTTGAGCTTCTTCATCCTCAGGGTGGGGCAGGGGCCCGTCTGGGGGGCGAGAGCAGGGGGGCCCCCCAGAGACTGGCTGTTCTGGGCCACCACCAAACCAGACGAGCCTAGCGGGGGAGGGGGGGGTGGGGGTCCCCCTCCTCCAGGTCCTTGTGGAGGAGCCATCCCTGGTAGGGGGGAGGAGGAGGGGGTGGGGGGGTCCTCCCCCAGGTCCTGGTGGAGGGGGAGGAGCCATCCCTGGTAGGGGGGAGGAGGAGGGGGTGGGGGGGGTCCTCCCCCAGGTCCTGGTGGAGGGGGAGGAGCCATCCCTGATAGGGGGGAGGAGGAGGGGGTGGGGGGGGGTCCTCCCCCTATGTGAGGGGGAAGAGGGGGAGGAGGAGGGGGTGGAGGAAGAACCATCATACAGGATGGCAGAGGGGGTGGAGGTGGGGGGTTCTCTCGGCAGGGCGTGGCCTGGGCAGTGGCAGGCACAGCACACCTGACCAGGTCATCACCTGCCAGCTCCGTCTGGACAGCCTTGTCCACCCTCCGGCCCGGCTGGCCGTCCACAGCGTGGCAGTCTGGAGGCCGGCTCTTAGAGAACGTCAGCCGCTGCAGGGCCTTCTCACAGGACTGCAACTGAGCTGGAGAACACAACCACACCAACATCTCACAGGACCGCACCTGAGCTGGAGAAGCAGTGGTGGTGGTGGTAATGGTGGTGGAGGATGGGTGGTGTGACTCACCATCCTGGCCCAGCAGGAGGGCTCTGTTCGTCAGGACCTCCAGGGCCTGCCACAAGTCGGACCTGTCTGGGCCCAGCAGCAGCAGAGCCTGCAGGATGGACAGCAGCTGGAGGGAGGCTGGAGAGATGCTCACCTGGACACACGCACCAGAGATGCAAGACACGAGCACGCTGTCTGTAAACTGGAATTACTTTTACTCCATTTCACTCAATACAAACAGGACAACTACCTCCTGTGACAGGTGTAAAATCCATCTTGCAATCCATAGTTAGAACACAATGAACATGACGTGAAAGCAATCATGCATTCATGATGCCACCAGCCTTGACATAAGGCACGGATGTGTCCCGTCAGTGCCTACCTTGTTGAAGAGCGTGGTGAAAACCTCCCGATGATCGCTCATGTCGATGCCTCCATAAAGCCGCATTAGCTCATCTTCATCCTCCGCCATGGCCTCCTCAAACGACTCGCACTGAATGATCAAGTCTTCATCCTCCTGCTCCCTATGCAACACACGCAGACAAGCTTTTAATAGTTAGGTCTACCACAATGTAGTCGTTTAACAGAGGGCAAGGCTTGCCCGGCAAGCTGTACACTCAAGTAAACATTACAAATTATTACATTGTCAAAACAAGCAAGCAACTTGTGTTGTTTGGAAACGCCAACTCATTTAATTAAAAAAGGCCCTATATTTGTATTAAATACTGAAGGCTACGTTGTCGTTTACGTGCTTAGAACAGTGTGCTTAAATGCGTACAAAAACTCACCTTAGTTTGGGAAGCACATCGAGTAACTGCAATCCTAGAAATCAATCAAACACGCCAAATTAATTGTGAAAATGTTTACAAGGCACGTTTCCAGTAGCCTAACGGTTTTCTATTGAAAATGTAAATCGCTCATGGACGGTTATGTTTCTATTTTCTACGAATGGACGTACACAAGCTAAAGTGAGTGATAACACTTGTCAGTTCACCCAATCAACCAATCACGACAAAACAGGCATTTAATGGATATCAGAGCAACCATGCCGTCTCATCACGGGCTGTTTAGGAAATAATTCAGACTGTCCTTCCACACACATGAAACACATAAAAATGGTGTTGAAACGTTCACACATACTGAAAACTCACATCCACATATGTGAAATGCTCTCACAGATTCACACACATTCACACGCATATATGAAACGCTCAAGTCAAGGAGTCTTACAAGTCTTGTAAGAAGCTTTGAGAATGCATTTTTACAGAAACAGGAGCTAAATTGCTAAACAAGCACGAACATTTTTAAATACATGGGTGACCAAACACCAGAGATGGGAAATACTTCTCCTATCCTCTCCTTTCACTTTGTTGAAAGGTTAAAGTGTTAAATTCTGGAAAAGTTTGGGAAGGTTGAATAAAGATTTTCGAAAAATTATTTTGAAAAAAGTTTGCATCATTGATGAGTAGGCCTATTTGACAAGCACTCTAGCCTGGAGCATGTACTCTGCTCTGGGCTTCTCTTCTCTCCTCTCCTTTCAATTCATGTGTGGGGAGAAAAACGTTTTGAAAGGTTGAAAATAAAAAGTTTTAGAATGTATTTTTTAAAGGTGAAACAATATATATATATAAATATATTTTGCAACAAGTGTTATCGTTAAGTAGTGTATAGGTCTACGGATTTTTTTCTTAGACACAAATATTCTTACATTTTCGAAAACAACCTGCAAGTAGGAAAGGTGAACTAAAAGGCCCTTTCGATTTATAGATGTTTTTTTATGAATCTCAACCGTGCAGAAATGCCATAGCATTCATTGACATAGAGGATCATTATTTATATCTTAAGAAAACAATTCAGTACAACTCATGATCTTAACAGTTAAGGTTGCCAGAAGAGTCAGGTGTTTGGGGACGAGATTGGGATCAGGCCTATTTAGAAGCCCAGGTGACAGAATTGGCGCTCCATTACCATGTCTGTCCAGAGAAATGTACACACATCCTAAACTAAAGTAGAAGTACAGATCCTCATGTTTCAAAAGACTGGTGAAAGTTGAAGACTACACTTTTTCACTCAAGTTAAAGTAAAGAAGTATTGGCTCTATACTTAAGTAAAAAGTAACCTCGGCTACCTGTAGGACCTCACATTACATTAATACATTAATACAAATTAAACATCATGAAACATTTACCACCCAGCAGAGGAACTACACCGTAAGAAGCGGTTGAGCAGCAGCGGAGCTGAGAAGCTCGCGGTGTGGTGAACCCTACCGATAAACTCCTTGCGCATCTTATCCCTCTGACGGAGGTCGTCTGTGCCAAAGATGAGGGCGTTTATAACGCTGAGGAGAGTGACCATGTAAGGGACGTTGTCTGTGGCCTGCAACTCGTTCATGATCACACTGAACCGATACTGCTGGGTCTTCACACCCTACCAGACAAATAAAAACAAATACAAACAAATCCCAGGTTATTCCCCAACATAATTTCAGCGGTGACTCAACTGTGATGTATGCAGTACCGCATGTCTACGCTAGGGGCAGAAGTAAAGCAAAGTCGAGATAATGACTCACAGCATCTGTGATTTTAACACAAAAACGAACAATTACATGTTATTTAAAATACTATTCAAACAGCATACAGTTAAAATCCACGGTAAACATGTTGCAGCTTTCCCGTGCCGTTGTAGATTTCTCCTCTGAAAGGAGAGCTGGCGTTGGGTAGCTTCATCTGCTCGAACGCGAGCCTAAACAATATTTTATATTCTCGGCTAAAATATGCTATCAGAAAATCCTTAACTGGCGTTTTACACTCTCTGACAGCTGAGTAGCTTGCTAAAAAGGAGGAACAGTGACAACATCAATGTCTTTCTGAAAAAGACGGTTTCTGAGGTTTTCAACTCCAAGCGTTTAAAGTCATTGACGCTCAGAAGAAAACGCTATGGACACCCAGCATTACCTTGTAGTGGTCCAGGGCGTCCAGGGCCAACCTGTATCCGTCTGAAGAGAACATACTGAGGGCCGCCAGAAGCTCAAACACCTGCTTCTTCACCATGGTGTTGGAGGTGTCCAGGGCTGGTGAACACGCAGGGACATCATTATTTCTGGTCCTCATGTCTCTCTGAAAGCAAGTCCCTGTTTGTCTCCCTGTACGCCCTCTGCCGTAGGGTCTTTAGGCATCTTTTGGTCACAGTGAATAACATGAACTTTGCACCTTGGTTTAGATAAGTCTATGTGATTTTCTGTACACTTTGACTGAGACTGCATGTTACACCCCCCACCCCCCATTAAGACTCCAAACATTGGAGTTTCAGTCCAAATCAATGACTTTGTAAAGGACTTGTTTGTCATAGAATGTCAGACATTCTGTTGTTGATTGCTAACCAGTACCTGACCAGACTTGTACCATTATCAGTGCTCTAGGCTAGCAATGTGCTGCTAAAATGCTAAATCTCATTAAACACCTGGAACACCATCTGAAAATACCACTTCATTATGAAGAGATTACACCTGGTTTATTTTGGATTACTGTCACTGCGTTGTTCAGCCCTGCACAGGTGTTTGCGCGCCAGCGGACCCACCTTGGGAGAGCTTGCGGATGTAGCCCTCGTTCTCCACGATGAAGTGGATCCCCGCCGAGGAGTTCATGATGGCTCGCACGCAGCACACACAGGTAAGCTGCAGGAGGGCGTCCGCGATGCGTGAGCATCCCCGTCCGGAGAGCCGGTCCAGGGCCTCCAGGAGCAGGTCCAGACCGCTCAGCTCCAGGAACTGGACCATCCAGACCTGGTCGCTGCCCTCCAGACGGCGCTTCAGCCCAGAGTAGTTGACCACGGTGGGCACCTGCAGCAGCCGGATGCACAGCTCTGGGTCCGCGCTCTCCAGGTTGGCCTCCGGCTGCGTGTCCGAGTCCTGGGACGAGCCCAGGCGGCCCCTGACAGCTGCCCACTTCTTCTTCCCGTCCAAACGCACCGACATCCTGCTGGAGGCGGGCTGTGGAGGAGACAGGGTCAGTCTGGTGGAGGGGACAGGGTCAGTCTGGTGGAGGGGACAGGGTCAGTCGGGTGGAGGAGACAGGGTCAGTCTGGTGGAGGAGACAGGGTCAGTCTGGTGGAGGGGACAGGGTCAGTCTGGTGGAGGGGACAGGGTCAGTCTGGTGGAGGAGACAGGGTCAGTCTGGTGGAGGGGACAGGGTCAGTCTGGTGGAGGGGACAGGGTCAGTCTGGTGGAGGGGACAGGGTCAGTCTGGTGGAGGAGACAGGGTCAGTCTGGTGGAGGAGACAGGGTCAGTCTGGTGGAGGAGACAGGGTCAGTCCCCACCAACCCCCAAATCCTTACCCACCAACTTTCACCCCAGAAGAACAGGGTCAATCTCAAGGAGAGCAGTACTTACAGAATTACAAGCTCAGACATATTACAAACTTTCTGCAACATCCAAACCAATGATGTCCTGTTCTGCAAGTGGTCAAACATGGGGTATGGGTTTAGATACTGGAACGTTGCATCTGCAGGGTGTTCTGTTTGCATTCGAAAAATACGTTCAAATAAGAATAGTTAAGCAAGTGTTATCTTGGCCAAAGGATGCAGGCATCAGAAGAGATGCACATTCAGGGTGACTGACAGCTTTGCTCACTGGGGGATGAGTCCTGTCATCACTGCTGCCAAACATCCACACTGCCGGAACACAAAGAGCCTGCTAGTCAGCTCATCAACACAGAGCACAAAGGGCAGCTAATGATAGCATTAGTCTCTATTGTTGTGGGGGACTTTCATCCTGTTGGATAGAGGTTGTTTTCAATACTCCCAGATGTTCCTCAATTCAATGTTCAATTCACACATGTACTGATGTGAAATCTGAAATCTCAATGACTACAACAACTTGGCCCTTTCCTCCCTGGCATAATCACATGTGAAGACAACAAGGAGAATATCTGGTCTGAAACTGCAGCTGAGGAGAAATGGCTGTTCCAGTAAAGTCTTTATCGTTGAGCACAGCCTGGCATTGACACAAGCGGCCTGTTCTGGCAGAGCGGGGCCTGTCTCCACCACCCTGGCCAAACTCCACCTTCTCAAACCCCAACCAGCAGCCGGCGTAAACATCCGACCCGCCCAGCCACACACAGAAATAACAACGTATGCATTCAGACTAAAAAAGGGAAAAACATTTATTGAAAACGCTTCTGGAATTGGAAAGCGAGATGTGGAAGTTCAACACAAACAGCTCTGAGAGGCAGGGAAGCATACAGGAATTTTCTCTCAGAATCCAGGAGGAATTCACATAAATTAAAGTCTAGTACACCTACAAATTGGACTCAACTGGAAGTTAAAATCCAGACCATGGGTCCTGTCTATTCCTGAAACACACAGAGCTTTCAAAACACAACCTCCTTCAACAGAACATCTGTCTCCTTCAGCCCCACCAGCCCTGAGTCCTCCTGACTCCTGTTGCCATGAGTGAGTGTTGCTGTGGCAGCCAGCAGACAGACAATGCCCTTTCACAATAGGCCTCAGTCCTCTTCAATGGGGTCTTCTCATTGGCTACAGAATGGGAGGAATGTGTTCCTGTTTCCTTGACGGCTTGTGTTTTTGACAATGATTTGAATGACTTTATACCATAAGAATAACATTTTTAGAAACTAAACAGATTAATGAAACCTTGTTTTAAAGCAGCAAATAATGTAGCCATCGTGAATTCCACTTGTCTCTGTTGCACTTCCTTGACTTTTGTCCACATGCCACTCCCACACAACTGACCCAGAATGTCCGACAATACTGGGAGTTTAAGATAAGCAAAACGGACTCTCCGGCAAGGATCAGCTGGTTAGAAGGGAAGGGGCAGGAAACTCCTGACACGCAACATTCCTCTTTTTCGGTTTCATTTCCACTGCATTCTGCTAACACTGTTTCTACTAGCAGCCTGGACCCAGGGTCATTTCCAGTAGAAGGAAACAGGGTTTTTTATGTGTTTCTGCTGTATGCATGCCTTAACTCTGACTGGTAATATCCTGATCTGAAGCACAGAGCAGCTCCCACAGAGCAACACAGGCTCCTCCACCCAGCCTGCACCCCTCTCATGGGATGCTGCCTACTTACGGCCCATCCCAGCTCCCTGCACAAAGCCTTCTAGAGTATAAAGTGTCTTGTCCTGCTTGTTACGAGGTGAGGACATAGGTACACGCCTGAATCCAGATGTATGTCAGCTGTACCTGGGTCTGCTTTGCGTTTAGAAGTCTGTCAGTTCTCATCAAGCATTCCTACTCTCACAAATGCACTGTTGTGTTAGTAAACTAATAACGCTAATATAACTAAACACATAAAGGGGACTCAGTAGGGACAGAGAAGGTTGGGTCCCATGAAGCTAAATCTGCTGTTTTTTGGATGTTCAAACTCGTTTGTTGTCTTCTCTCTGGCATGCAGACTCTGCCAGAGAGCCAGACAGCCACAGAGCCTCTCTGAACATGCAGGACGTGACCAGAGTACACAGACAGCGAGTTCACTAACTTGCAGAGTCAGACTGCCATACCCCGCTCAGAAACATGTGTGCCACAGTGATCTTGTTTATACACCTTACTGAACTTTAGCATCATATGGTTGGACATGTTGGGTCATGCTAGATCACACTCTGTATCTCTCTAATACTGTTAGAGTTAGACTGGATGCTACCACAAAACCCTGGGTAGCCACACGGTGGAGGTGATCAGCTGCAAGCAGGTTGCATGTTGGTTATTACACATGCGACCACATCTCAGTGACACAGTATTCTACATGTGGTACTCATTTCCTGAGCTGGTATGAGCATGGGGTATCTCTGTGTAGGTTACAGTGCTGCCTGCTACAGCTGTGAATCCATAGTAGCCTACCTTTACCAATGTAAAAGTCCTGGGAGAGGCCGTTTGTGTCTGGAAGATTATTTCAAAAGATTCATAAAATATGGACCTGGAGTCCTACCTTATGGCCTCGTTATGGTCACTGGGACTGTGACCCCAGTGTTACACAGGACTAAAATCATAAGCAGAAAATAGTTAAGTCTTATCTAGTTTGTAGTTGTATGTTGTCATTTTTCGACACAGGTGGGTCAGTAGTTACAGATTATCAATCAAGATCACACATTTCATAACCCGTTTACCCAGTGGAGCCGAGACGTATTAATGTGCAGACTCGATCGATTTGATTGTCATCCACTGTTTCCGTGTCGCAAGATCCAATGTTTCTGAAGGACTGTTACGTCTTGGTAATTCAGGGTCTTTAAATAGCAGGATGTCTCTAGGCTAAATGAGCTTGAATTGGCTCAACATTTTCTTAGAACAACGGGTAAAAGGGCACATTTAATAGCAAACTGGACAGACTTACTCCAATTTCCATCCAGTTATAAACATATACCTTCAATTACATACAGTATTAAGTTCTAAATAAATAGCCTACCAAAACCTCGTTTTTAGTTTAGGCTCATCCTACCTTGTCTTATGCCATAAATAAGCACTTAAAGAATCGCGTCCTCTGGTTGTTTTTAGGTCCCTTGCGACACGACTCCCTTCAACACGTATCAGTATTCGCTATTAGCAGAGCATACAAGATGCTCGTATGGTAAAGCGGGATGGTTTGTGTGATAAGGTCCGCTTGTTTACGCGTCTGTGACGATGCTGCAGCCACAGCTGGATAGCCCCTCCCACGGCCCTCCTGGCTGGACGTGAATGTGTGGAATGCGGGGCTGAAAGGACATAATAAAATGCCTCTGGCTTTAGTGCCTGAATGACCAAGCTCAGCGATTTCTAAAGCGATTTAGATTTAGTGATGTGTCAGAAAATGTGACTTTCACTAAAGGTAACAGAAGAACATCAGGGCCGTGCGGGAGTCATGTGTGAAACTATTTAGGCTGCTCTTGAACAATAGGCTAATACAACAACTTTTTGTCGGGACACTTTTGTCCAAGTGTCTAACAACGTTTTGTGTGGGGCCATATGGAAGATGAAATGTAGTATAGCCTCTTCTCGAAGTTTAAGAAGAGAGGCTAACATTTAATGGAAACATTTACTTTGGAAATCCTTACCAGGAATCAAAAGTATGCAAAAGTGTGGACTGGACAAGACATAGGCCAGATAGATAGCCAATCTACAATATATGTTCTGTAATACTGACAGTTAAAAGGGTCAGATTGTCACCAGGCAGGGATAGAAAGAGCAGTATCACTTTTGTAATAGTTTCAGGGTCAAGTGAAATCCCATCTTTATAGATGACACTGGATGGACTGCACAATAGTGGATGCTCAAAGAGATGAGATCAAATAAAAAATGTATAAATCAGTATTAAAGTATCTGAAATGAGAACAAGTGTGTCATGGCTTGTCCTTCCATGACAGCAGGAAACGCAGAGCCAGTGGCTCATCTTGGGGAAACGCCTGCATGGTCTTCTCTCAAGATACTGACCCTCTTCCTGACATCTAAATGAAACTCTTGGTACTGAACGTTTACTGCGTCATCATGGGCTGGCTTCTTTTCTGTGTCACAAGTTTTTCTTGTAAACTATGTTCCTACTTTTTGTTATGGATCCAAAACTGGATTCAAAATTCCACTTTTCGTCATGACCCAGGATCAAGTCATAAATTAAATTAGAGGGAGGGCTCAGTGCTGGTCAGACCTGTGTCTCCCTTGACTGTAAAACCCCCCACCAGTAAAGTGCTAGTCATTGGCGATTTTAGACTACATTTAGGGGTGCTTGAGCACCCCTTAATTTAATCTCAGCACCCCTAAAAATAATAATAATAATAAAAAAAAATGAATTATTACATTTACATTTAGTCATTTAGCAGACGCTCTTATCCAGAGCGACTTACAGTAAGTACAGTAGTATTATGATCTTAAATAAGTTTAAGTGCTCAAATGTAAGAGTTTGCAAACATATCTGTTAGTGGCAGACAAAAAACAATTACAGGTTCAAAGGGCTTTAAACAGGTTTAATATCCAGTGTCGCCATACACCTTAAATGTTGGTAGTCTGCCAGTAAAACCAGAGTAGCCTAGTTAGTTCATTTCATGGTGCAGATTAAGAACACAAGTCACATTCTCATTGGGGGCTGATTTGCGTCGCTCATTTTGGTCAGAGTTCACATAGCGCCGGGTCCACATGTTAAAGAGGCCCAACGCTCGCTGGCCGAACAGATTCTGAGTGTGGACACCTTACAGCATCTGGACTCCCCAGCATCCTACGCCAGGATCCTGTTTGTGGACTTCAGCACTGCCTTCAACACCATCATCCCCGCCCTGCTCCAGGACAATCTCTCCCAGCTGAACGTGCCCGACTCCACCTGCAGGTGGATCACAGACTTCCTGTCTGACAGGAAGCAGTGCGTTAAGCTGGGAACACAAGTCTTTGACTCCCGGTCCATCAGCACCGGATCTCCTCAGTGCTGCGTCCTTTCTCCTCTGCTCTTCTCCCTGTACACCAACAGCTGCACCTCGAGTCATCCGTCTGTCAAACTCTTGAAGTTTGCGGACGACACCACCCTCATTGTGCTCATCTCTGAAGGGGACGAGTCTGACTACAGGTGGGAAGCTGACAACCTTGTGACCTGGTGTAGCCAGAACAACTTAGAGCTCAATGCTCTAAGTGGACAGTGGAGATGGTTGTGGACTTCAGGAAGAACACAGCCCCACTCAACCCCATCACCCTGAGTGACTCCCCAGTCAGCACTGTGGAGTCCTTCCGCTTCCTGGGTACCATCCTCTCCCAGGACCTCAAGTGGGAAATGAACATCAGCTCCCTCACCAAACAAGCACAACAGAGGATGTACTTCCTACGGCAGCTGAAGAAATGCACCTGCCAAAGACAATGATGGTGCACTTCTACACAGCCATCATTGAGTCCATCCTCACTTCTTTTATCTGGTACGCTGCTGCCACTGCCAAGGACAAGAGCAGACTGCTCTTGAGAAGCTGATCGGCTGCAATCTGCCTTTCCTCGAGGATCTGCACACCTCAAGGTCCCTGAGGCGAGCGAGGAAGATTGTGGCCGACCCCTCCCACCATGGACACTCCCTGTTTCAGTCACTCCCCTCCGGCAGAAAGCTGCGGTCCATCAAGACCAAAACCTCACGCCACAAGAACAGTTTCTTCCCATCCGCTGTTGGCCACTTTAACAAGGCCAAGGACTCGCACTGACTTTAAATCACAATCTGCACAATGACACCCTGCACATTGCAATTTGCACTATTGTATTGTTCTCTTTGCACTCTGTATTTTTTTAGGTTAGATTGTAAATAATGGCTACTACTTATATTTTATATTCTATTTTTTATTTCCCTTAGTATTAGCTAGACCCCCCTTAGTATTAGCTAGACTTTGCTCCTTTTGTATAGTTCACATATTTAAGTTTCAATATTCCGATATGTCTAATGTATGCACCTCCCTGCCAAAGTAAATTCCTTGTTTGTGCAAACATTCATGGCGAATAAAATCCCTTCTGATTCTGATCCTAGAATCACCCCTGGTGCTAGTCCAATAAGTCCACAGTTTTAAATTATGCTTCTCTGGTCTTGTGTTTTTGTGAAAAACATTTAAGAGGATCATTTGATCCCAACCCAAAAAATCAGGTGGCTGATGGTTTGGCCCCATTACAGTTTACCTGTCATGTGAGGTCAGGATTTGAGCCCAACAGTTTTGCTTTCAAAGGCAACTCCTACCTGTATCAAGCCATGAATCACTGAAATGGTTATATCCTTCCACCTTTCAAGTGCTTTGAAGGACATGGTAGAAACGCAGGTGGGCTCACGGAACAGAGACACACAAAACCGAAGATGAAAACAAAGCAATCGAAAGAGACTGCAAGTGACCGCTCAATAAAAACAAATCCTGCAACAGACCTTTAAAAATACATGTGCAAGAAACTACAAATCCCATGTGTTTCGGCAGAGTAAAATGCATCTCTTCCGAGTTGAAAGGTTACAACGTCATCCATGTGTGTCTTCCACAACAAACACAACTGTATCCTTACTGATTATACTGTTTGTGCAAAAAATGGCAGGAAAAACTGGAACAAAAGATCTTTTGAAGATGGATTTATACGGTTTACTTGGAATCGACAGCTCTGCGACGCTCAAAGAGGTACTTGCATGCTGCTAGCCTTGAAGCTGTCTATGTTAGTCCAGCTAAGCTAGTTTAGCTAAATTGCATTTGCACATAAAGTAATACTACGAGTCTTTGACAGTCAGATAAAATGAGACGGCTGCTTTAAACTAATGTTGTTCACTACCAGCGTGACATGAAATAGTTTTAATTTTGTCTACAATAATACGTCGCATACAATCATCTAGGTAGCTATCCTAGCTAGCTTCCTGTCATTGACTTAATAACCACCGTTATCGAAATGTACCAGCAATGCAGCACCGACACGGACGGAGGCTGAATAACTAGTTAATAGCTTAGTTGTTTGTTATCGGATGATTTATTTAACCAGCCAGCCGGCGGTTGAACAAAAACCGGCTTTCTCTGCCCGGTCATAGCTAGCTAGTAACTGTATTCACAACCATATTCTTCAAGTACATTTAAATGACCACTAAGTGGCGGTATAGTATAAGTATGGGATTACTAGAGCTAGCTAACTCAGTGGAGAGTTTCTGTAGCCAACCTGACTGCTGTAGCAGTAACACAGAAAGTACACAGTATGTAGATCCATGTGTAGACCAATACAGCATTACAGTACAGACAAATAATAAGTCTTCTATACTCTTTGATACAGATGGGCCGCCAAACCAATGACAAATAAAGTATGAATAAATATAAATATTTTTATATATAGCCTACTGCAGGTAAATGATTACAATTCTTACACATTTTAAAACAAAAATGTGCCTTTTTTTTTTCATCATGACCGAAACGCCAACGTACACTTTGCACGTTAACGAAAGACCAACTGACATTTTTAAACTTGCTCAAAGAGTATAGAAGAACTTGCTTACGCACACTTCAATCATAGCCTGGCTCTGCCCTCCTACGTACTTCCGCTCAATTTGGATTTTGCTTCAGCACTAAGTCTGGGAGCTCGGCTCTGAAGTCGGTTTTCAGAAACACATTTTTTGTGGGTCCAATCAGCGAATAGAGGGAGTGGCTGAGAACAATGACGTTAATGTCGTGCACTAGTTTGAGTAAAGCGAAACTATTCTGCGGTTGTGGCAACGCTGACGAATATCCATAGGTTAAAGCTGGAGCAAGAACATTCCTTGCTGAGTTTTGTTGGTGGCCATGATGTTGTGGCCCTCCTCCCCACAGTGTTTGGGAAAAGTTTGATTTTCCAGCTACGGCAGCTAGCTCCGTTACAGTAGTGGTGAAGGAGTTGGCTAAGGCGAACGCGATTGGTTATGGCAAATCAGAGTGGCTCTGGGCAGATCCAATAGTTTTAAACTGCAACAGAGAACCCGCCTTCAAGGAAGTTAATGCTTGTCAATGGAGCGATCCCAGACCCTCTGTACAAATGAAATGTACGAGGGTCTGGTTAGGACCAGGCTACTTCAATCCACCCAGAGCCATAGAAATGTTTTCCACGATGCACGCATCACTTCCGTATATTGCGAATGCCAAGTGAACAACTTCCGGTAGCGAGTAGTTACTTTTCAAACACAAAATGCCATCTTGTAGGAGGTCGTGTTGCCTTCCCAAAATGACAATCAACGATGTATATAGGAGTCTATGTTGCTGCCCTTCAATAAAGAGGGAAAAAGAGGGGTTCAAATTGTACGTTTCGAGCTACATCAACAATTACGAAAGTAGGATGTCACAGTCACATGGTAAAAGTAGCTAGTGCTAGCTATGATTTGAGCTGTATAGCTAGCCTAGCTAACCATTTTGAGCTAAATTATAATGTACTCAATTATCTGTCAGCTTGCTTGCTAGTCGTTAATGTTAACTCGCATAATTAATTGGTCTGTCAAATTTGTTCTATATATGGGTAATTGTTACGTACGCCTCCCGAAAGAGAGAACACAACGCACCACTGCGCACAAGAACCTTTGGACCGATGGTGGGATATGGAGTTGTGGTGCAAAACAAGGGAAGCAAGGCCCTCTCTGTCTTAAACAGTTTATTAACTGTTCTGGGTCTGGGCACGACCAAATCAAAGAAAGCAAAACAATAGTCTCTATCCCTACCTTATCACAGCACTCACTCTAACTAGCACCGTAGCTCTGGTGCTCGACCCAAAAATACATGGGTTGGTCGGCCCAGGTCTTACCTAAGCTGTGTCTACTACCGCTTACTTATGCACTTCGAGCACTGACTTTCAGAGCTTAGGGCGCATCACTCACAAAACCAGCAGAATTCAGTGCACTGAAAGTACCCGGATGGCGCACTGCAAACGGTCCAAAAAAACAGTGTACAACGATGGACACTACTCGCCCTAAACGGGCGCCATCTTGGCTACGTAGCGGAAGAGGAGGAGCCCTTTCGGCAGATTTTTCCACTTGGGGTGGAGAAGCGTGTTCATTTTGGCAGGTTTTGCATCCGTCACTTCTGCCAAGTGTTTAACGCAAGTGTTCCATTTGAGACAGCACTTATCAGCGATGGAGTGCACTGAATAAGTGCACTGTTTTGCAGTGCACTGTATTGCAGTGTACTTCGTAAAGTGCGCGGTAGTAGACACAGCCATTGTGTATATAGACAAGGTTATCCTGCGGGTGGTGTAAGGCCCGGGGCCTCTTGCCTAAAGAACATAGCTTTTCCCTCAGCCGCTGCAACTGGTTACAGAAGCCATCCTGCCCAAGATGACAAACCTAAAGGAAAAGAGACCCCCTCACACAAACCACAAACAGACATACGGACACAGAACCATACTGGAGCAATGGGGACGTAACAGTAATGTAACATGTCTCAGTTTCTAACAAAAATCTGGAAAAGGAGATCTCCATGAGGGTGACCTGTTATAGATCAATGGAAAAAAAGTGAGAAGCCGCACAATTTGAGCATAGGGCTAGAAGAGCAAAAGCTAAGGGTTAACAACCTGTTCTGGTTTGTTGTTAATCATGTGTGATAAGCACCAATCAAGTGAACGCATGTGTTGGGCGGCCGCTAAAATATTTGGCCGATGCAAGTGGAAAAGGTTGGGAAAAGCTGTATGCATCTAGGCCTACCTGCTGTATGCATCTAGGCCTACCTGCTGTATGCATCTAGGCCTACCTGCTGTATGCATCTAGGCCTACCTGCTGTAGATATCTAGGCCTACCTGCTGTATGCATCTAGGCCTACCTGCTGTATGCATCTAGGCCTACCTGCTGTATGCATCTAGGCCTACCTGCTGTATGCATCTAGGCCTACTTGGTGTATGCATCTAGGCCTACCTGCTGTAGATATCTAGGCCTACCTGCTGTAGATATCTAGGCCTACCTGCTGTATGCCTCTAGGCCTACCTGCTGTAGATATCTAGGCCTACCTGCTGTATGCATCTAGGCCTACCTGCTGTAGATATCTAGGCCTACCTGCTGTATGCACCTAGGCCTACCTGCTGTATGCACCTAGGCCTACCTGCTGTATGCACCTAGGCCTACCTGTGTGTGCATGAGGCAGTAGAGTGTAGTTTGAATGAGTGGGGGGGAAATTAGAGAGTGCTTAATGGCTTTCATCAATATTTATAATTAATTTTAAAAAAAAGTGTAGTTTAGTTAAGTAGGAACTTTTTTTATTTTTCAAAAAGATTGTAAATGTCTTTCAAGCAGACAGGTGTGTTTCAACGAACATTGCTGCCAAATTGAGGAAAGAAGTTAATTTCTTAATTGTTTTTCAATGTCTCATCCACCCCAGAGGAACATGGAGGGGAAGTTGGCGGTTGTGGCGGTAGTTTGTGGCTGTACTGTGTGAGGTCTGATGGTCGGGACTGATACCAAAACCAAACTCTCAGACAGTGTCCATGGGTGGGACTGGGAGGCAAAAAACCAGGCGGCTAAATCTTTGAAGTGGATCGATGTGATTAGATTAGCACCTCCAGCTGCAGCGCTGCAGCGTGGCTTGCAGTTCATCTTAAGAGAGGAAGTTGCTTTTCCCCTAGACCAGACCCATGGTGATATGGGTTCAACCACAGCTTGGAAATGCTTTCTCTGACGTATGTGGCTTCCTGGAAGTGCTGCTTCCCCTAGTGTGGTGTAGCCCTCTGGCTACTTCTGTCATTATCTCTGTTGTTTCCATCTGCATCTCTTGTTTAAGAGGGGGGCTGATTTCACGTCCAAGGAGTCAGGAGTGTGGAATTTGTAGATATGAACATCAGTGGTTGGGTGGCGGCCATATTCGTTTCATTTGAGTCACTCTGGCGTCTATTTGCTCCCTCAGTTTGGGGGTGGGGGGGTATGTAGATATTTCATCTTGGCTCTCCTCCACAGCCCTGCGTGTCAGTGTGTCTGTAAGGAGGCTGGCCCTGCCAAGTTCCTGCTGCCCGGACAGCTTTAATGATGTTTAGACCAGAATGTAGCCCACCTAGTGCAAAGGGTCAGAAAGCATTATTTGGAAGACAGAGGCAGGCGCCCTTCAGACTTGGTCACTATGCCAAACACAAACACACACACTCCAAATTGAACTGTCCTTTGTAGCCAGTGAAGGATTATCCTATCACTGGAAGTCATCGTTTCCAGCCTGTGTGCTGTGGTGTGGATGTCCAGGAGCTTCCTCAGAGAGCAGAACAGTGACACATGCCACCTAAAGAGGGGCCCAGTCTTCCTGGTTATCATTCTGCTGAACAACCAAGAGTTGCAACAAAAGTATTTATACAAATTACAACCTCAGCTTTTGAGTGGAACCTTGTTTTGGACTACAGTAGTTCAAAGAATTGTTCCAGAATCATTTCCCCGTATTCTCAAAATGTTTTGGCACCGGGCCTAAGTTATTAATGGCCCCATTTTTGTGATAGACAATGGTGTGCTGTTTATATTCATTCTGGCTTGAATAAAGGCTGGCGTTCGCTGCCAACACGTCCACATCTATCCTTGAAATTTGGCTCCTTGGAATTCTCTGGAACTTCTGAGAGTAACTGACTGAACAGTCAACAAAAAGGCCACGCTATGCCTATATGGACATTGTGAAACATCTATCTGCTACTCGATCCCTTTCTAAAAAGAAGGATTCAAAAATGTGGGTGAACCAACCGCACCACCGTCAAAATATACGGTGCGTTTGCTGCTGAAACTCCTGCAGATCACTTAGTAAAAGACATGGAAGTTAGGTGATAAACACAAAATGGTGACTTGTTATAAATGGCATGGGTCCAAACCATGGGCCACATTTCAACCCTCTGAGTAACAAAATAAATAATTATAATATCTTTAGTACAGTACGTGCTTAGAGTTTCCGAGCCTGTGATCCCCTGCCAGAGGCCGCTTGGCCAGGGGATATCCATGCCGCAAACAAGCCTCTGTTTGTCACGTGAAGTTAAATGTAAAGTAAACCAGCTTGTGGTGTTTATAAAGACTGTGTTGTGTCTCCTTCTCTTCCAGGTCAAGAAAGCATATCGACAGAAAGCCCTGACGTGCCACCCAGACAAGAACCCAGACAACCCAAAAGCTGGTGAGCCAAGAGGTCGTTTCCCAGGTCCCCCACCTCCCCTGATGTCCTACCCCCTCCCCTGGTCGACGCCCAACGCCCAACCCCACCTCACTCACCGGCTAGCAGGCTAGCAGGCTAGCAGGCCGGAAATCGGAAATGTCAGTACAACAATAAAAAACAACAACTGGCTCAGAAACGGGCGGTCCAAGGCATGTGTTCTGCTGAGGTCTGCGCGGTTTCTGGATGCCCCCTAACAATTCCTGATTAAGTCAGGAAAAATGGGAAACGAGGGGGTAATAGAGGGGGCTGAGAAGGAGGGTGTATTTCCCAGAAATGAGCAGGAGATGGCTAGAAAGCCTCTCGCTCACATGCACAGATTTAGTCCCCTCACGCGAGAGGGGGAAGAGCCCAAGGAAGGGGGGCGGGGGGGGACGAGGTGAGTTGGGGGTCATGTCCTACCCCCCCCACTCGAGCACATTGACACCCCGTGCTGACGAGGCACCATGGAATCTCAGTGAGCTGTGGGGTAACCCAAGCCCTGCTACATGGTGGGGTAACCCAAGCCCTGCCACATGGTGGGGTAACCCCTGTGTGGGTAGGGTAGCGGGGGCTGTGTGGGTAGGGTAGCGGGGGCTGTGTGGGTAGGGTAGCGGGGGCTGTGTGGGTAGGGTAGCGGGGGCTGTGTGGGTAGGGTAGTGGGGGCTGTGTGGGTAGGGTAGCGGGGGCTGTGTGGGAAGGGTATCGGGGGCTGTGTGGGAAGGGTAGCGGGGGCTGTGTGGGTAGGGTAGCGGGGGCTGTGTGGGAAGGGTAGCGGGGGCTGTGTGGGAAGGGTAGCGGGCCAGTCATTATAAGGCATCTTTTTTTAACGGAGGAAATGTTTGTCAGCCTCTGGTCCGTGTTGGCACGGAGACGCCAGGCCAAGCACACTCCCCCACTCTCCCTCACCCCCCCTCCACCTCCCCCGCTCTCCCTCACCTCCCCTCCAGTGTTAACAGCTCACAGACTTCTCACTGTGGCTGGTTGTTAACCTTTGTTCCATGTTGTTGTTTAGGACTGACATGCCGTAGATAGATACTTGGACTTTTCCAAGTAATGTGATGTGTCATCTTGCTGATGGGCATCTTCTCTCCTCCCAGCTGACCTGTTCCACCAGCTGTCCCAGGCTCTGGAGGTTCTGACGGACGCTGCAGCCAGGGTACCCCCCCCCCCACACAGACACACACACACACACACACACACACAGTGTTGCGTTGTTACTGATGGAGGCCATGTACCATGTGCCAGGCTGCCTACGACCAGGTGTGTGCTGCCAAGAAGCAGGCAGAGCTGAGGAACAGGAACCTGGATGACAAGAGGAAGAAGATCAAGCTTGGTGAGCTCCCTCAGTGCTGTCTCACAGTGCTGTCCCACAGTGCTGTCTCACAGTGCTGTCCCTCAGTGCTGTCCCACAGCGCCCTGTCCCTCAGTGCTGTCTCACAGTGCTGTCCCACAGCGCCCTGTCCCTCAGTGCTGTCCCACAGTGCCCTGTCCCTCAGTGCTGTCCCACAGCGCCCTGTCCCACAGCGCCCTGTCCCACAGTGCTGTCCCATAGTGCTGTCCCACAGTGCCCTGTCCCACAGTGCTGTCCCACAGCGCCCTGTCCCTCAGTGCTGTCTCACAGCGCCCTGTCCCACAGTGCTGTCCCACAGTGCTGTCCCACAGCGCCCTGTCCCTCAGTGCTGTCTCACAGCGCCCTGTCCCTCAGTGCTGTCCCACAGTGCTGTCCCTCAGTGCTGTCTCACAGTGCTGTCCCACAGCGCCCTGTCCCCCAGCGCCCTGTCCCTCAGTGCTGTCCCACAGTGCTGTCCCTCAGTGCTGTCTCACAGTGCTGTCCCACAGCGCCCTGTCCCCCAGCGCCCTGTCCCTCAGTGCTGTCCCACAGTGCCCTGTCCCTCAGTGCTGTCCCACAGTGCCTTGTCCCACAGTGCTGTCCCACAGCGCCCTGTCCCACAGCGCCCTGTCCCACAGTGCTGTCCCATAGTGCTGTCCCACAGTGCCCTGTCCCACAGTGCTGTCCCACAGCGCCCTGTCCCTCAGTGCTGTTTCACAGCGCCCTGTCCCACAGTGCTGTCCCACAGTGCTGTCCCACAGCGCCCTGTCCCTCAGTGCTGTCTCACAGCGCCCTGTCCCTCAGTGCTGTCCCACAGCGCCCTGTCCCACAGCGCCCTGTCCCACAGTGCTGTCCCATAGTGCTGTCCCACAGTGCCCTGTCCCACAGTGCTGTCCCACAGCGCCCTGTCCCTCAGTGCTGTCTCACAGCGCCCTGTCCCACAGTGCTGTCCCACAGTGCTGTCCCACAGCGCCCTGTCCCTCAGTGCTGTCTCACAGCGCCCTGTCCCTCAGTGCTGTCCCACAGTGCTGTCCCTCAGTGCTGTCTCACAGCGCCCTGTCCCTCAGTGCTGTCCCACAGTGCTGTCCCTCAGTGCTGTCTCACAGTGCTGTCCCACAGCGCCCTGTCCCCCAGCGCCCTGTCCCTCAGTGCTGTCCCACAGTGCTGTCCCTCAGTGCTGTCTCACAGTGCTGTCCCACAGTGCCCTGTCCCTCAGTGCTGTCCCACAGTGCCCTGTCCCTCAGTGCTGTCCCACAGTGCCTTGTCCCACAGTGCTGTCCCACAGCGCCCTGTCCCACAGCGCCCTGTCCCACAGTGCTGTCCCATAGTGCTGTCCCACAGTGCCCTGTCCCACAGTGCTGTCCCACAGCGCCCTGTCCCTCAGTGCTGTCTCACAGCGCCCTGTCCCACAGTGCTGTCCCACAGTGCTGTCCCACAGCGCCCTGTCCCTCAGTGCTGTCTCACAGCGCCCTGTCCCTCAGTGCTGTCCCACAGCGCCCTGTCCCACAGCGCCCTGTCCCACAGTGCTGTCCCATAGTGCTGTCCCACAGTGCCCTGTCCCACAGTGCTGTCCCACAGCGCCCTGTCCCTCAGTGCTGTCTCACAGCGCCCTGTCCCACAGTGCTGTCCCACAGTGCTGTCCCACAGCGCCCTGTCCCTCAGTGCTGTCTCACAGCGCCCTGTCCCTCAGTGCTGTCCCACAGTGCTGTCCCACAGTGCTGTCCCACAGCGCCCTGTAGGGCCCTGTCTCACAGCGCCCTGTCTCACAGCGCCCTGTCTCACAGCGCCCTGTCTCACAGTGCCCTGTCCCACAGCGCCCTGTCCCTCAGTGCTGTCCCACAGCACCCTGTCCCTCAGTGCTGTCCCACAGCGCCCTGTAGGGCCCTGTCTCACAGCGCCCTGTCTCACAGTGCCCTGTCCCACAGTGCCTTGTCCCACAGTGCCTTGTCCCACAGCGCCCTGTCCCACAGTGCCCTGTCCCACAGTGCCTTGTCCCACAGCGCCCTGTCCCACAGCGCCCTGTCCCACAGCGCCCTGTCCCACAGCGCCCTGTCTCACAGCGCCCTGTCCCACAGCGCCCTGTCCCACAGCGCCCTGTCCCTCAGTGCTGTCCCACAGTGCCCTGTCCCACAGCGCCCTGTCTCACAGTGCCCTGTCCCACAGTGCCTTGTCCCACAGCGCCCTGTCCCACAGCGCCCTGTCCCACAGCGCCCTGTCCCACAGCGCCCTGTCCCACAGCGCCCTGTCCCACAGCGCCCTGTCTCACAGCGCCCTGTCCCACAGCGCCCTGTCCCACAGCGCCCTGTCCCTCAGTGCTGTCCCACAGTGCCCTATGTCACAGCGCCCTGTCCCACAGCACCATGTACCGCCGTACAGTCAACTGTGAGTGTGTGTGTGTGTGTTCCAGATTTAGAGGCCAGGGAGCGACAGGCTGAGGCCCAGAGCCAGGAGGAGGTGAAGATCACTAGAACACTTGAGGAAGAGGTAGGATGTTCACACACACACACACACACTCACAGCATATACACACAGCATATGCACACTCGCTAAACATCTTGTACATCACAAAAAAACACACGGAATTCAGCAGAAACTTGGGCTTAAAATAATAATAAGCTTAATAATAGGCTTATACTAATACCTAACTATCCCTAACCCATCCACTCCATGAGATTGCATGATTTCATGTGGTTTGCCTTTAAAGTCCATGCTGCAGAAATGTTTGGGAGGCTTAAGTGGTGAATCATGACTTGTGCTTATTTGACTAATTGCATGTAATCTCAGCTCCATGTGGAGATGTGCGGTATCACCAGTAGGTGGCAGGGTTCTGTCATCTGCGTGAAACATAAACAAACTAAAGAGGGAACAATTTCTGTGGAAATTGTAGGGTGTGCTTGTTTGCGTCGGTTGCAGGTGGGTCCTAACCCTTCTAGTGATATTTTCAAGCATTTAGCCTACTCATATTGCATAATTCATGAAGAACACCCTTTGAAACAAGCGAACACCCTTTGAAACAAGCTACTGTAACAATGTTGTCACTGGCAGTATTTCAGATTGAATTGCGAATCAAACAATGGCGGTTCTAGACAAATTTTACTGGGGGGGCCAAGGGGGGGCCAGCGTTTAATCAGAGGGGCACATTAATAACAAACAAATTATATTTAAACATTAAATACTTTTAATTTAGCTTTACATTAAAATCATACAAAATGTTCTGGCTCTCCCTCTTCCAGCTCCTCAACTCTCTCAATACCTTGATATGTTTCTCTCACTTTTGTATTTACCGGGGCAAAAAAGGCTGCAATATCTCTTCCTCAGTTCATGATGACTACTAGAATAATAAGAAAAAAACAATTTTGTTTACTTTGTTTTTTCCCCCCCAGTCAGCTCAGGGGGGCCACAGGGGGGGCCAGGGACATTTTTACAGGGGCCCTGGCCCCTGTAGGCCCCCGTGTAGAACCGCCCCTGGATTCAAACAGTACCGTCTGTTAACTGAAAATAAGCCCCCCAAAACGTAAAGAAGTTTGATATTAATTTAGGGGGACATGGCTAATTCAAAAGCAGTTTGCTAGAGGCAAGCTAGCTGCTGTTGCTAGCCACACTTCACTGATTGTTTGAAAGCGCCGGAAATTAAAACGTTTCTTTTGACATAATAATAGCTGTGGCATTGAAGACAGTACTGTAGCCTACTACTACACACTGCCAGTGAGCGAGCCGAGTCTCTCAGCGAGCTGACTCTAACGTCAAAACAAGATGCGGTCTCACTCAAATTCTAAGTTTTACACAAATCACAAAAATATGCTGACCCGCTGGCTGTCTTTGCATTCGCCATATCTTTAAAACACTGCTGTCCATTTGGATGTAGAATTGATCCTGGTACAAAATTAAGAAAATACTCATCAGACGCTGATCGACAATCGTCAATGGAGGCTGACGGGGCTCTCACGTAGCAAACAAATCAAAGTTTACAGCAACCTACATTAAAATCTCACCACCTGGCTGTCTTCACAATAGTCATATCGTCATAACATTTCCCTCTTTCAGTTTTTTTGTGTAAAATTGAACTATAAAATATACGAAAATACTACTATGACGCTTTCTAGCATGGCTGCCGCCTAAAAGACTAGGTGGTCTCATGGGCGACCCGCACTCACTCAAATTACAAAGACTTTCACAACCTAAATCAAAAACAGTTCCACTCGAAATCGCTTTCTCCAAGTCCAATGGTTGGGAATTTTTGGGGGTGGTATTTTTCATTCATAATCCAAGCTCCAACTTGCGTGCTAGAACGTCTCTATCACCTTGTATCCATGCGTCGTTGCTGACGTAGTGACGTAGGCTAGCGAGTACCCTTCGTTGACAGAATGCACTTTTTTTCCACAAAAACATTGTAACCTTCTAAACTGTGCAACGAAACGTAATTCCCAATAGAAGCAACACAATCGTGACCAAGACGAACATTTTGACAGTCCAAATATTGACTGAGCCTTAGGGGGGCAAAAATAAACAATAATAAATATATGTGAGGTAACAATGGTTTGTGCTCTTGCCGAAGGCAAGCACACCCCAATAAGTTATCCAGTTAGATTAAAAACTGAAATTAGGATATGTCAACCATTTGCATGTTTTTTTGTTGTCAGGTCATATGATATTAACTGTGTGTGTGGGTGGGTGGGTTCATGGGGGTAACTGTGTGTCTGTGTGGGGTAACTGTGTGGCATAACTGTGTGTGTGTGCGTGTGTGTGCTCCAGATTGCTCGTCTCAGGGAGGAGGGCTCCAGGCAGCTGCAGGAGGAACAGAGACTGATCAAGGAGCAAATCCAGAGAGAGAGACAAGGACACACACACAACACAGGCTGCACACACACAGGTAACACACACACACACAATCTCCTCTGTACCTTGTAATGATGTATTAACATACGAAGAGAAAGAGGCTGTTTGTTTGGATGGCTGACTGAACAGGACTGAGAGGCTCTCCCTGAGGGGGCTGGCCTATAGAGCCCGACCGAAAAATGATTTCTAAGGCCAAACAAATATTTTCTGTTTTAAAAATCCGATATTCAGATACATCGGCCTATATATATATATATATATATATATATATATGTGTACATTAGTAATTTGTAGTTTAGTCATTTTTAGCAGACGCACTTATCCAGAGCGACTTGAAGTAAGTACAGGGACGTTCCCCCGAGTCAAGTAGGGTGAAGTGCCTTGCCGAAGGACACAACGTCATTTTGCATGGCCGGGTATCGAACTGGCAACCTTCTGATTGATAGCCCAATTCCCTAACCGCTCAGGCATCTGACTCCTGTTATTATTTGAGTCTTCGCTAAAATAATATGATAATGCAGTTTGAAAATAAACTTGTTTGTTTTATTGTCACAACAGAACAGAGGAACACAATAACCAACAAATTATAAAGCCATTATAAATGCCGACACCGATAGTTTGAAAAGTGCCTACTATCAGCCGATAATATCGGCCCGCCGATTTATCGGTCGGGCTCTACTAGCCTCCTCCTGAGGGAGGTGTGGGGCTGGCCCGGGTCAGCACGTCTTCCCCGTCTGCTCGCACGCTAGCAGGCCTCCCCTGGAGGAGAGCGTGCTCCAGGCCAGCAGGCTGGAGCCAGAGTGAGCATCGTGGGACTATCAGACAGCTACCACTGTAACCACGGTGACCAGCGGCCCGTAGAGAAGGTGGCTGTCTGGATCCACAGAGGCTGGTCTCTCCTGCAGCCCAGGGGGCACCGCCTCCCCTGACCACACTGGGTGTTTGGATGAATAATCTTCTGTCTTTCTGTCTCCTCTTCTCACGAGCTCAGATTCCAAGAGCAACCAACTCTCCAAGAGCAACGTGACCCCTAAATTAAAAGTAAGAGGTTCTGGGATTAGTCAGGGGAGGGGATCAGGAGCCCTGGTTAGGGTCAGGGTTCTTGTGGGAGAGGAGGAATGGAGGGAGGGAGTGATAGGGAGGGGGGGTCTCCACATTGAAGAATCTGTATATTGAGTAAAACATGTTCCTAACCTCCAAGGTATTTCATGCTGTATGCTAGCGGAGTTCAGCTGAAACCAAAGCCATTTGGAGTGTATATGAGAGCCCTCCCCTCTCCCCTAAAGCTGCACGTAGCCCTCCTCTACGGAGGCCGTCGTCAGGAGGGCAGTAACTACGTACAGAGAGGCCTTATTCTCTGTCCTCTGGAACTCACCCAGTTCCCCCGCATTAAAGCACACCAGGGAGGTTAGCTAATGTGTTTAGATATTTAATCTTGTTCAAATGTCCGATAGCCATCGGGATCAGTGTATCCCCTCAAAAACGGCTTTGTTTGTATTGAAGGAAGACAGGCACGATGGGAAGGCCTGCTCTGGCCCTGCTGTTTGAGGCTTAACATGTTCACTAAGTAAACCAGCACAGAGGTTTAAGGGTGTTCTAGTGCAGTATTGATGGGACTAAATAAAGGACATCTGAATAGCTTTTTGATGGCTGGCTGAGTCTGTTATGACCTCTGCCATGAAAGCAGTGCTGTTTCCTTGTGTTCCAGCACAGAGGTTTATGTGTTCAGAGTAAATGATCAGAACTTAATCTTTCACTTTGTGCCAAAATAAATCCCACAAGATGAATTTCCAAACAGAACATTTTATAATGATGACAAATCAGTTACGTTTTAGGTTAACTGGAGATCCTTTATTCTTGATACCTTGTCCTAATGCAACTGAATAATATCACTGGTCCTTGTTCATTAATCAGTCTCCTTCTGCACAGAACAACAGATTCTAAGACCAGGACATTTGTCTGCCTGGAGTTTGTTCGTGTGACAGTGTGTTTGGTTTTGAAACCCTTCCCGTTATTTGCTGGTTGCCGGTCCAAGATTTCAAATCTACAACTGGAGACGTGTGTGTGTCCAGCCAGAGAACTCCAATCTCCATCAGGTTGTTTAGACTATCAGTAACAGAAGTATTCCTGTAAAGTGTTGGAGCAGGCTAGGCCCTGGGCATCCCTCTCGCCTGAGAGATGATGAATGGACTTCAAGGTTATCCTGGACCCTGGAAGAAGACAGCATTTGACAAATAATTATTGCCAAAAATGGAAGGGTAATTTATTTGACAGTAAACAGTGCTCGGCCTCTACAGAGCCTTGTCTCCCCCCGCTGAGAGGGTTAGAGTGTTCCACATGCAGGTCATAGACAGGGGAAAAGGCAGAAAGAAGGGGAAGTGTGTATTTGTATGACTGATCTAGGTTGTGTCCTGTGCACTGACTGTTTTTTTTCTCTTCCAGTTGAAGTGGAAATGTAAAAAGCAGGATGACACAGATGGGGATTACTCTCAAGATGTCCTCTCTGCTCTCCTCAGTAAGGTGGGTCTCTCCTCAGTAAGGTGGGTCTCTCCTCAGTAAGGTGGGTCTCTCCTCAGTAAGGTGGATCTCTCCTCAGTAAGGTGGGTCTCCTCAGTAAGGTGGGTCTCTCCTTAGTAAGGTGGGTCTCTCCTCAGTAAGGTGGGTCTCCTCAGTAAGGTGGGTCTCTCCTCAGTAAGGTGGGTCTCTCCTCAGTAAGGTGGGTCTCTCCTCAGTAAGGTAGGTCTCCTTAGTAAGGTGGGTCTCTCCTCAGTAAGGTGGGTCTCTCCTCAGTAAGGTGGGTCTCTCCTCAGTAAGGTGAGTCTCCTTAGTAAGGTGGGTCTCTCCTCAGTAAGGTGGGTCTCTCCTCAGTAAGGTGGGTCTCTCAGTAAAGTCGGTGTCTTCTCATGGAAGCATAACATTAAAGACTTTCATTCTTGATGTCGTGGTTCAAGTGGAAACGTTACTGGAGAAAGGTGGTGAGACAGCATGTGAGGGGTGAGACGGGCTGTGAGGGGTGAGACAGGCTGTGAGGGGTGAGACAAGCTGTGAGGGGTGAGACAGGCTGTGAGGGGTGAGACAGGCTGTGAGGGGTGAGACAGGCTGTGAGGGGTGAGACAGGCTGTGAGGGGTGAGACAGCAGGTCTTATCTGTCTCTCAGACCAGCTCTCTCCAGTCCAGCATACTCTGAGGTCTGCATGACTTCACTGGGTTACATGTTTCTTATTTTGCCCCTTAAACAAGCCCCATAAAATGTTGCTGCAGCACAAAATGCTATGGGCAATGTTGCTATTGCCCTCTTAAACCGGTGCACGCCATTGTTACATCCCCCTGTTACCAGGAGGGTTTATCAGGGCCAGGGGAGTCGCTCAGAAATGTGCTCTTCTCATGCAAGCTGCTACCACCTTGTTCAGTTCACTGCTAGGGGGAGTCCTGGTGGGTGGAGGCTGGGTGGGGGTGAGGCAGGGTGGGGATGAGGAGAGCGGATGAGAATGGTGCCAGTGCAGTGTCACTGACGTCAGGAACCCTTAAAAAAGATGACAGCTTCTCAATCTGTCCTCCGCACGCACTCAGGAGCAGGCAGGGTCAAAGGATTGTGGGAAAATGAGTTTAGTCAGGGTTTTTTCCTAGAGAAAGAGTGAAAGAAAAAAAACATTCAACAATTTCTTGGAGGGCAAGTTTGGTTGAGTGGCAGCTTGTGTGTGTGTGTGTGTGTGTGTGTGTGTGTGTGTGGGGGGGGGGGGTACGTGTACGTGTGTGAGACTGCGTGTGTGTTTTGGACCCTCTCCCGGTTACATGTCCTCTGAAGGGAGAAGGAGACATTAAAATATTTGGATTAGTGAAATAGAGGTCTAGAGAGACTCTCCGTTTGTCACTGTTGGCCCACCACACTGTCCTCAAACACACTGTATCACTGGCTTGTCCTGTTCCCATAGACACACAGTCTGGGAGTCACAGCCTCCCTCCCTACCTTGACATGTCCACGAGCCCAGAAGCCCTGATTCCCTCCTGTATCACTGCAGCTGACAAGGATCCCTTTTACTGCAGCCACCCAGGCCAGGCCAAGTCCCCCAGCCTCTCCTCCCCCAGCCTCTCCTCCCCCAGCCTCTCCTCCCCCAGCCTCTCCTCCCCCAGCCTCTCCTCCCCCAGCCTCTCCTCCCCCAGCCTCTCCTCCCCCAGCCTCTCCTCCCCCAGCCTCTCCTCCCCCAGCCTCTCCTCCCCCAGCCTCTCCTCTTCCTGGTCCCTCCTCCTGGTCTCTCCTCCTGGTCTCTCTTCCTGGTCTCTCCTCCTGGTCTCTCTTCCTGGTCTCTCTTCCTGGTCCCTCCTCCTGGTCTCTCCTCCTGGTCCCTCCTCCTGGTCCCTCCTCCTGGTCTCTCCTCCTGGTCTCTCCTCCTGGTCTCTCCTCCTGGTCCCTCCTCCTGGTTCCTCCTCCTGGTCCCTTGCGGTGGCGTTGCCTGGAGGAGAGCCAGGGCTGGCTTCGGCCTTGTACCAGAATTTGGTTTACTGAAGCTTCTCACGTAGACACACAGAGAGTGAAGGAGTCCAGGACTCTGTCCTGACTCAGACGGACCCAGGCTGGTCTTTGTCCTGACTCAGACGGACCCAGGCTGGTCTCCACTGTGAAACGCTCCAGAGGTCACTGTTTCTAAAGATAATTTGGGTCTCTCCCACTCTCTCTCCCTCTCTCTCTCCCACTCTCTCTCCCTCTCTCTCTCCCACTCTCTCTCCTGCTCCTACCTGACTGATCGTCCCGATTGGGCAACTTCTATTCCTGCTTTTCCAGTCCAAGTCTGTGTTTGATTAATAGTGTCTTCCACTGTGAGAAAACAGTTTGAAAATATAAATATCTGGTCATTTGTCTCTGTCTCTCTGTCCTTCCTAGTATGGTGATGTTTTAAACGTCCTCATATCCAGTAAGAAGAAGGGAAGTGCAGTGGTGGAATTTGCAACCGTCAGAGCAGCTGTAAGTTTGTTGGCTTTTTGTTGTTGTTGTCATTTAGCAGACGCTCTTATCCAGAGCGACTTGTCTTGTTGAACCTAATATACATTTCCTGTGTGTGTGTGTGTGTGTGTCTTACCTGTGAGCGTGTTGATAGAAACCAGGGGACCTGAACCAGCTGATAGACTAGTGTGGCTCCCCTTTGTTGTGGTGAGCTGCTTTGTTGTGGCTCGCTTCCAGAGAGCGTCTCTGGGGGCCGGGTTGCCCTGCCTGGATCAGGGCCGCCACAGTCTGGACAGACCACCCCTGGGTCTCATGAACACACACACACACTCTCACCAGCCCACACACACACACAGGGGCCGAGCTGGAAGACTCAACAAACTTCAGTCCAGTCTTTAAACAGAACGAAGAGAGGAAGTGCAGTGTGGGGCCTGAGGGAAAGGCCACTTGGCTGTGGGTACACAACACTAACTGGCTTGTTCCTGCAGGAACTGGCTTTCAAGAATGAGAGTGGTTTGACGGGGAACCCTCTGAAGATCTCCTGGTTGGAAGGACAACCTGAAGTCGTCTCTCCAGTGTCTCTCGGCCCCGGGCTGTCCTCACCTGCACAGGTAGGTCACCAGCGAGACTGTGTGGGCGTGGCCTCTGGGAGACTGTGTGGGCGTGGCCTCTGGGAGACTGTGTGGGCGTGGCCTCTGGGAGACTGTGTGGGCGTGGCCTCAGGCTGGCTGTCATCTGAATGTGCTTAGTCCTGACTCCCTTTCTCTGCTCCACCAGCCTTCATGTCTGCCCCATGTTACAAAATCCCCCCACATGTACCGCTTCCAATCCAAATAACATTTCTTAAACACCACCCCGCAAAGGAGAGGTATGTAAACCTCAGAGGTTTTATTTTTGTATCGGCGAGCAAATATTGCCCTAGCACTTGCTCTCTCCCGGTGTGTTCCAGAACAATGTGTTTGGTTAAATGGGTTGACGTTTGTTTGGTTTGGATGGGGCTGTGGTGGGCCCCCGCCTGGCCCCTCCTCCTGGTAACGTCCCCCCCCCCCCGGTGGCCGGGGGAATGTGGTGCTCGCTCGGAGGCACGCGGCAACCAGAGACGAGCGGCCGGCTCTAATGGTGGACTGGCACGACACAGCAGCACCCCCACCATGACAGACTCCCCTGTCCTCCTCCTCCTCCCCTCCCACCACCACGACAGACTCCCTTCTCCTCTTCCTCCTCCCCTCCCACCCAGCACCACAACAGACTCCCTTCTCCTCCTCCTCCTCCTCCCCTCCCACCACCACGACAGACTCCCCTCTCCTCCTCCTCCTCCCACCCCCCAGCACGACAGACTCCCTTCTCCTCTTCCTCCTCCCCTCCCACCCACCACCACAACAGACTCCCTTCTCCTCCTCCTCCTCCTCCCCTCCCACCACCACGACAGACTCCCCTCTCCTCCTCCTCCTCCCACCCCCCAGCATGACAGACTCCCTTCTCCTCTTCCTCCTCCTCCCCACCCCTCACCACGAAAGACTCCCTTCTCCTCCTCCTCCCCACCCACCACCACGCTAGACTCCCCTCTCCTCCTCCTCCTCCTCCCCTCCCACCCACCACCACGCTAGACTCCCCTCTCCTCCTCCTCCTCCCCTCCCACCCACCACCACGCTAGACTCCCCTCTCCTCCTCCTCCTCCTCCCCTCCCTCTCCTCCTCTCTCTTTTACCTCTCTAACCCCCCCCCACAGCACCCAGGATGCACATCCACACACACTGGGCCATGTCACACTAATATGTTTTAATGTTGTTATGGTAACTGGTTTGGCCTTACAGATATCCGGCGTAGATTGCTTCATCTCTTTTTAGCGGGCTTTTACAGGGCAGAGTATGAAAACATGATTATGGTCATTTTCACATTAGCCCTCAGTGGAGAGGCCTGTATGACATAATAGTAGATCCAGTGGATATTAGGAGTGCTGTCCTACATCTGGCTCAGGGTCGAGGGAGAGGGGGAGAGAGGGGAAGAGGGGAGGGGGAGGGAGGGAGAAGGGAAAGGGGGAGGGATGGAGAGGGAGAGGGAGGGAGAGGAGAGGGGGGGAGAGGGAGGGGGAGGGAGGGAGGGGGGGAGGGAGGGAGAAGGAGAAGGAGAGGGGGGGAGAGGGGGAGAGGGGGAGGGAGGGAGGGAGGGAGGGGGGAGGGAGGGGAGAGGGGGATGGATGGAGAGAGGGATGGGGAGGGAGAGGGGGATGGAGGTAGAGGGGGAGGGAGGGAGGGAGGGAGGGGGAGGGAGAGGGGGAGAATGAATTAGGGAGAGAATGAGTGATGCTTTGAGCTATGGTGGACTGCTCTGGCTCTTTCCTTTTTCTTTCTATCTGTCTCTCCATCCCTTCCTCCTTCTCTCTCCCTCTCTCTCTCTCTCCCCCCCTCTCTCTCTGCTCCAGGGACGGCAGGACCCCCCGGCCCCCCAGACCCCCCCGGCCCCCCAGACCCCCCCGGCCCCCCAGACCCCCAGACCCCCCAGACCCCCCCAGACCCCGCCGCCCTCTAGCCCTGTCTCCCGCTCCACTCTGCCTAATAAGGGGTCTCATTCCCCTGGTCTGGCCTCCCTGTCTGATCAGGTCAGAGAGCATCTCCCTGCTGTCACTCTGTGTTTGGTGGGCTCTCCAGACCAGATGGGTCCCTGTTTCTGACCTTACATGGTTGTTTATGTGTAGAAGGTACTAACTGGAACCAGGGTTGTCCAGGGTGTGTCGTGTTGCTCCACTCCTCCACACGTGTTCAGCTCCTCTGTTTGGGAGAAGATTTAGTTTCATTTCCTGGTAGGGCTTGTTGTTTTGTGTCTCAGCCCGGTGCCATAATAAATCCTTAACGAGAACGTTGTGAAATGAGTACATCTATGAAATATGTCTTGTAAATCGTTCTCAAGTGAGTGTAGTTCTCTTCTAATAGCCAGATTGGCATGGAGACCTACAGTGTTACGTGCTTCATGGATACTAAAGGAACACTCATACGACACTGAGGGTGGTTTGTGTGACAATAGGTGCTTTATGTTGTTCCGACATGGTAGAAGCAGAGGTCACGGTGATGTAGCGCTCCTCGGAGAACACATCTGTTCTCTGACTGGAGGGACCACAGCCACACTCTTATACTGCTAGAACTCTAACCCAACCTCACAGAATATCTATGCTGTTGGAATCCACGTGTGAGCAGCTGTGGTGATCCTCCATTAGAACCTGTAACAGAATCACGTTCTGGGTTTTGGAGGTGACACACATGGAAGTCTCATTGGCTTCCATTTTAGTTTTTTGTATACTGTGTTTCTAAAGCAGGCCTGTCGGTGGGTGAGGGTGTTTCTACACAGGCCTGTCGGTGGGTGAGGATGTTTCTACACAAGCCTGTTGGTGGGTGAGGGTGTTTCTAGACAGGCCTGTCGGTGGGTGAGGGTGTTTCTACACAGGCCTGTCGGTGGGTGAGGATGTTTCTACACAGGCCTGTTGGTGGGTGAGGGTGTTTCTAGACGGGCCTGTTGGTGGGTGAGGATGTTTCTAGACAGGCCTGTCGGTGGGTGAGGATGTTTCTACACAGGCCTGTCGGTGGGTGAGGATGTTTCTAGACAGGCCTGTTGGTGGGTGAGGATGTTTCTAGACAGGCCTGTCGGTGGGTGAGGATGTTTCTAGACAGGCCTGTCGGTGGGTGAGGATGTTTCTAGACAGGCCTGTCGGTGGGTGAGGATATTTCTACACAGGCCTGTCGGTGGGTGAGGGTGTTTCTTCCTCTGGCAGCTCTGTGGTCAGAAGTAACCAGGTGAACCAGATGGAAACAGGGTGACCTGGAGCGGCCGTGTGACTGCAGGGCTGGCAGCCAGAGCAGTTCTGGACCTGCTCTCTCCTGGGGAGAGAAGGAGGAGGAGGAAGGAGACACTCTAACCCCACAGGGGACAGATGTTGCTGCTCAGCGTACAGCTGTTATCTGCTTCCAGTTGTTATCGGATTGAATGGATTTAGATGAGTTTGGATAGACATTAGAGAGGCTGTGGAATGCAAGGCTTGCTGACTGGATGGGCAGTCTGGGATCTGAAGTCCTAATATTCTGCATTCAGTTATTGATTAGATATTTGTTAAGACTGAATTCAACAAGAACCTTTGGGTTTATCACTGACTGCAATTTTCCTAATGAGGACTAGATTCGAATAGATCTTCCTCTTGGGGGTTTTGGAGTAGTCGTCTGGCATGATAATAATCTGTGGTTATCTTAGTGGTCATCTTGGTGATTAATGTTTGAAAGCCTTGGGATTGGGATGGTTCCTGTGGTGTATTATGGACATCATGTCGTGTGTGTGTGTGTGTGCAGAGAGGGTTCCTGGGCCTGAGTTAGTACTAAACAGCAAACAGGGTGTATGGCTGCACTCCTGTAACGCACCGTGACACTAAGGACTGTTCTATAAACAATATTGCTTTCAGGAACTCTCCCCTCATGCAGCAAACCCAAGCTGAATATTTTCAGTAGCATTAGGTTCTTCTGCCAGACACAATTAGGAACAGGAATGTCTCAGTTGTCAAAACAATGCCTCAGAAACATTTTTCAGCAAATCAAAAAAGAGAGTCTGTGAAAACCACCCTCTTCTTGTGCGAAGCCAGGGAGGGTTCTGGGTATTCTCCATGATAGCCAGATTGGAATTTGCAGAGAAAGTGGTACCAGATGTGATGGTTGGGGTACCTCACAGTTTAAGATGCTTGGCCAGTTTGCGCTCCGCCAAGATAATTAGTCGCCCAATTCCAGCCTCTCTCTTCTCACATCAGCCGTGAGGTCAGACGCTCATCAGGACCAGCACAACCTGACCACGCGTGAGGAGCGCGGCGCGTGAGGAGCGCGGCTCGTGCAGGCAGTGGGGGTGTCATACGGTCCAAGGACAGTCTGTGAAGGGTGTGTGTGTGTGTGTGTGTGTGTGTGTGCTTGTGTGTGTGTGTGCGTGCGTGCGTGCAGACATTGTCGTGATTGGAAAAGTACCCAGTAGATCCCAGATGTGCAGATGTCTACGGCCATGGGGAGCCTGTGTTTCTGCTGTAACCTTGTTCTCCATGAGTTTGGTTTTAGGGGTACATACTCTATCTTTTGAGAATTCCTCCTGTAAAGCAAAGTTATGATAACAGATTTGAATGGTTGTGGGTGGACTGGAGGTTCTACTGCAGGCTGTGTGTTTGTGTAAAGCAGTGTCCAGAAGAACACCACCCCTGGGGTTTAGGAGGCTAGGTTGCGTTGGTTAATGCCCCATTTGCATCAGTAACCCTGGTAGACTTTGTGGCGCAGTGTGAATGCTTGTCTTTTGTCCTTATCTGGGGTGACTCAGGCAGGCTGCTCCCTGCTGTACAGTAGTCACTGCTACCTCATTGTTCAAGCAGGTGTTCAGTGCTAAGCCAACCGTTCAGCGCCTTCATGCGTCATTTCCTTTAAATACCACTATCTTTCAAATAGAAACTCCCCGCTAAATAGATTGAAATGTCTTTTTGAATTAGTTACCCTCAACCTGTGTTTGATATGATGCAGGCTGTGTGTGCCTGTTGGACTAGGTCTGTGAGCATGCTGTGTGTGCCTGTTGGACTAGGTCTGTGAGCATGCTGTGTGTCTGTTGGACTAGGTCTGTGAGCATGCTGTGTGTCTGTTGGACTAGGTCTGTGAGCATGCTGTGTGTCTGTTGGACTAGGTCTGTGAGCATGCTGTGTGTCTGTTGGACTAGGTCTGTGAGCATGCTGTGTGTCTGTTGGACTAGGTCTGTGAGCATGCTGTGTGTCTGTTGGACTAGGTCTGTGAGCATGCTGTGTGTCTGTTGGACTAGGTCTGTGAGCATGCTGTGTGTCTGTTGGACTAGGTCTGTGAGCATGCTGTGTGTCTGTTGGACTAGGTCTGTGAGCATGCTGTGTGTCTGTTGGACTAGGTCTGTGAGCCGGTAATGCCTCAGTGCTGCCTCAACAGCAAAAACATGTCAGTCCATCAAAGTGTGTAAACTGTTTTATACAAGTCTTTCAGAATGCTCATCAGTGCAATTCTTTGAAGTTCACAAGATTTTGAGTTCCCTCATAGAGAATAATACAACAATCTATACAGTAAAACACTCACTCTTCTCAGCCAGCGTTATTTTTATAGACAATAATAAATAACACCCTGAAGTATATTACACCAGATGTCTAATAAGATGCATAGAGCAGATAAAGGGACTTGATCTGATGCTGTTCCTGTGTTAGCAAGGGGCCTGGAGCCTGGGTCCCTGGCAGGTGGCTATGAGGTCCAGGGGGCCGGGGGGGAGGTTGGGCCTTGTTTGCTCAGCAGGTACTGTTTAAACCCTCATCAGTAGCCCTGGGCAGTAATGGATGTCTCTGGGCCCCCAACATGTGGAAGTATCGGCTTACCCCTTGCCGCCTTCCCACTCCCGCGCCACTCAGCACAAGCAGGGACTGCTATTTACAGCTGAGAAAACAGCTCTGGCTGGCTGGTGTCGTCTCTGCGGGGGGCTCTGGCTGCAGCCTGGCCTGCCACCACTGGCTGGCTTTATTGGAAGCGGAGCCAAATGTTTGTTTTCACTGTGTTGTTGAGCAGCAGAGAAGGGGGCACCTCCGGGCACCCTGCAGGACTGCCTCTGCAAAGCGTGCAGAGGAGAAATTGCGGAGGAACAAGAAAGCCAAATCCTAACAGCTCAGGGACCTGGAGTTTTTTTTTCTTCTCCCCAACATAACACTTAAAGTCAACAATCACCTTAGTGAGAAATCAGGAAAAATGTGTAGAATGAGAAAGACAGACTAGAATGTTCTCTTCACTGTTCTAGTACTTTGACAGAAATAAAAGTTAAATGATTAACTGGACACAGACTTTATCAAATGCTGTGACAGATAAAGGCTAAAAGAACATGAACTTCGACCCCTGAAAGAACAAAGTCAAAGTTACTCTTACATTCAGATATATCATTTATATGTATATAGCATGAGCATTTTCTATTAACTAGTTACGACTCAAAAAGATGATTTGCTAAACTGAGTATAAGTAGTGGAAATAGATACATTCATAAAAGAAGCCAGTGGGATGGATTATCTCACACTATTGATGTTGTAGCTTCGTCAACCAATCACTTCTTACGTACACTTCCGTCAACCAATCACCTCTTACGTACACTTACGTCGACCAATCACCTCTTGCGTACACTTACATCAAACAAATCACCACTTATGTGCTGCTAATTGAGTGAGGCCACAGTTCTGTTCAAACAGTCTTGTTTTAAACTGACTCCTACAGTCTTCATGTCAGAGATGATATCAGCATGTCCTCTGCCTTGCAATATCTTCTTATAGTCTCTGACATAGGTAATAAAGAGGTCTAGTGTGAGGATAGGTTCCAGGGCTAGTACGACCAAATCCTGCCAGTGAAGACCTTTTACGGAACTCAAACATGGGGCCTGTCCTCTTGTTTAGTGGTGGAGTTTCTCCATCACCTGTAGCACGTCGTCCAAGATGGAGGGGCCCAGGTCTAGGCTGAAGGACAAGCCGCTGTCTTCCTCCTGCAGGGTGGAGTCCTCTGGGCAGGTCAGGGTGGAGTCTCCATCTCTCCCTGAGCTCAGACTGCCTCCGCCAGGACTGTAGCTGTCCATCACCCTGCGCCTGGGACCCTGCTCCTCCACCTCACTCTCCAGCAGGGGCACGGACTTACCCTGCTCTCCCACCTCACTGTCCAGCAGGGGCATGGAGTTACACTTGGTCCTCCTCTGAGAGGAACTGTGGGGCCGGCTTGGCCACCCGGGGCTGTCTGTGCGTGGGGGCTCGTCCAGGGTGAGGCGCGGGGGCTTGGGGGGCGGGGAGCAGGCCAGGAAGATGTTCTGCTCGCTCTGGGAACTCTGCAGCAGCAGGCTGTGTCCCCGCTTCAGGAAGGACAGGTCCCCGAAGCTGTCTGCGTGGCCGTCGTTCCCGATGTGGGTGACGTGGCGGAAGTCTGCCAGTGGCAGGCTGATCATGTTGACCGACAGCACCTGCCTCCTCCTGGGGCTGCGGCCCGACCAGTACCCAGACCCAGGCTTCCTCTGCAGAGAGGCCCTCAGCGGCATCCTCCTGTCCTCGCGTGTCCTCGCGTGTCCTCGCGTGTCCCCGCGTGTCCTCGCTCTTCTCAGGCAGGAAGTGGGTGTGAGCTGAAGATCAGAGGCAGGCGTTCACCCTGGACATCAAAGAGAAGACCCAAACCAACAAGTGTTAACATCGGAACAAACCTAACCTCTGATTGGAGGGTGAACGTGATGTCATCGGCACATACAACACGTCAGATCTGAATGTACACTTCTAGAACAACAGTGTGCATGGTTGAAGCATGTGATTGCACAGTTTCCCAGTGCCAGATGTTACCCTTGGACTGTGTTGAGGCTGAGGTGGAGCAGCAGGCGTTGTTTAGAGAATGCACCTGCTCTGCTCAGTCAAATCATGGGATTCCTCATTATTTGGCGCCTGGGAGCTGGTCCAACACGTGCTTTGAAGTGTTTCGATTTTAAATGTTTATACTTCTTGAATCGTGCTGTTTCCCATAAATACAGGTGTGCTCTGTTAAGCCCACTAGAGGAAATACCTCAGCCTGCCTGGCTTACAATAACCATGCACCAAATATGTTCAGTCTTACAGGAACAGTCAGAAGTACTCTTTTTTTTTTCTTTTTTTTTTTCACTTTTCTCAAGAAGAATAAAGAAGAAGAATCTTGTTAACTGACATCCTTAATATATCTGGACGTTCTGGACGTACTGCTCCTGGTTGCGCAGCAGCAGAGCTACTCAGATATAGTGTGCAGTAATAAAGAGTTACTGAATGACCTCACATTTTATAACTCCAGATTATACGTAATCTATCATAGATGGATCTGGTTTGGGGAGGGTTTTTTAATTTTTTCTCCGCATTTGGAAACGTTTTGCCGAACAAATGTTCGTACGATAGTGATTCGAGAATGTCCAGTTTATCCAACTGACATGATTGAGGAGAGGTAAAAGAAAGTTAGTTTCATGTCCTAACATTTTGCATGCTTCAGAACAATGTCCAAGATAAAGTAACCCTTGTGTTAGTTCAGCATGGATACAGTCATTTAGGGTTTTGTGAGTTGTAATCATGTTATTGACTTGCACAGAGTGTGGTTCATCAACTCTGGCATGTCCAATGGACAATCTCAGTGGTCTCCCTGATTTTTACAGTCCTCCTAACAACTTGGTTTGCATTAGATCTGCCTTCGTGACTTGAAACACTCACTCAGTAAATTTGTAAGGCACTACAGCAAACATGTTTTGTTGGCCCGTAAAGGTTTATCGGCACTTTAGAAGCAGCGGGTGATTGGAGAGTGCGGACACAACGGCATTCCTTTCCAGTCATGTCAGTTAGGCAGGGCTGTTTCCAGCCCTGGTGATGATGATGGTGTGGGGGACGTGCTGTGTCCAAGTGTGAATGAAAGAATCTGAACAGAGGCCAGTTTTCCAAGACCTTTTTTGCGTGATCCTCCTCAATCTACCTGAACGCTTTAGAGAAGGACCTTGACTACCTGTCCACAGTGAACCAATCCAACATCGCTGATTCTGATTCTCTTTTGATCAATATCATAGAACAGTAACTATCATATACGTGTATATGATATATATCATACTTGTGCGATCTTTTTTTTAGGTATAGAGATATGGAATAGTTCTTACCGTGTGTAGATCCAGTGTGTGTTTCCTTCAGATGTGTGTCAGGAAGCTGAGTGGAGCGTCTACCTGCTCATCCGCTTCGCCTCGACATGACGGGACTCGCCCAACTGTCGACACCACCGCCAAGTCCCACATAAGGCTGCTCCTTGAATCAAACCAGTCTTTCAACCAAAGCTGTCGCTCACGTCTTCCCTGAGTCCTAACGATAGTGGAATGTTTCAACACCCTCACAGAGGACCCACTCTGTGCTTTTCCCGCTTCTTAAGGTTCTTTCAGTTGACATAGACAGTAGTCTAGGCGACGGCTCCCAGCAGGGTAAAGTCCAGGCAGGTGTGTCTGTGAGTCTCCTGGCACTCTGACAGAGTGGCCAGGTGAGGTAGGAGCGCAAACAGGGAGGACATGCAGCTGGGAGGGGGGTGTTCCTCCCCTCCTCTCTCTCTGAAGCCTGTGTGTGTTAACCCAAAGATGATGTCATTCTCCATGCGGTCTGTGTGTTCAGTGGTGTGGAGTCTGTCTGTCTGTCTGTCTGTCTGTCTGTCTGTCTGTCTGTCTGTCTGTCTGTCTGTCTGTCTGTCTGTCTGTCTGTCTGTCTGTCTGTCTGTCTGGCAGCACCTGACAGAGGATGTCAGCTTCTGTGCTTGGCCACCTCAGGTTCACAGCGGAATGCAGGAACACGACAGCAAGCATGTGAGCATGTCTGTGCCAGTCCAGTTGGAGCCTGAGTGCATTAGTGATCTTGGTATGTGTGTACACTTCCCTGTGTGTGTTCCCCTGTCGCTGTGTGTGGGTTCCCCTGACGCTGTGTGTGTGTTCCCCTGACGCTGTGTGTGTGTTCCCCTGACGCTGTGCGTGTGTTCCCCTGTCGCTGTGTGTGTGTTCCCCTGACGCTGTGTGTGTGTGTGTTCCCCTGACGCTGTGTGTGTGTTCCCCTGACGCTGTGTGTGTGTTCCCCTGACGCTGTGTGTGTGTTCCCCTGACGCTGTGTGTGTGTTCCCCTGACGCTGTGTGTGTGTTCCCCTGACGCTGTGTGTGTGTGTTTTGGAGCGAGCGTGAGCCTACACACAGATGGGGGTTAACTGATCACTAATCTCCATGTCATTGTCTCTACGCTGCAGATTTCCTGTGCTGGTCTCTGTTAGCTTGTCCAAAGCCCCCTCAAGCTAACACAGGTCATTCTGGTTGACTGGAGGCCCAGAGAACCAGACTGGTATCGAATGAAGCCATTGACTCACTCACAGACATGCATGTGCAGGCAGGGGTTGCACAAGACTGATAACTTGTTGCCGTTCCATTTCCCACGCCTCCGGCTTGCTACATCACCAGCTGGAATGTGGTAGGAACAGCCTGGTGGAAAATTGATGTAACTTGTCTCATAATATTGTGGAGGCAGGAAAGATCCTTAAGATGTGTTCGCTTTCCACATTCAGATTTCTATAGCCAACACATCAGGCTAATAATACAGTAAATACTCACATGTACCTTAAGAACTGCTAGGCTCCCAGCATCCTAGGCATCCTAGCCAGCTGTGAGGACAGATACCCTTTAGGAGTTAAACAGTATCAAGTCTCCTAGGTTACACAGACATGGTGTAGGGAGTGGATTTGTATGCAGTTGTTCTCCTCTTGGAGTCGTTACAGTTGGCTCCGACAGACTAAAAACACTGCCCTTCCCTGTTCTCCTACAGAAGAACCGGCTCCACACACACCCTCTCCCAAACATGAAACGGTTTCTGATCATAACATTTGTTCAGGACTAGAATCAAGGTTTTCAACCACCCCCCTTTAAGCAGGCTTTTTGTATTGTCCCTGCCACAGTTCTGCTTCCCTAAGTGCTCAGCAACTTCTGAGCAGATCTTTAGTAGATGGACTAGCTTCTGTTAGCTGTGCAAGCTTCTGTTAGCTATGCAAGCTTCTGTTAGCTATGCAAGCTTCTGTTAGCTGTACTAGCTTCTGTTAGCTATGCAAGCTTCTGTTAGCTGTACTAGCTTCTGTTAGCTATGCAAGCTTCTGTTAGCTGTACTAGCTTCTGTTAGCTATGCGAGCCTCTGTTAACAGTGCTAGCTTCTGTCAGCTGTGCTAGCCTCTGTTAGCAGTGACACACCGCTGTCCATGACTGAGCGTGTCTGCGACATTTGAATATGTTTGTGCACATGTATTGCGGAACATGACTTGACATTCACATGCAGCCACTGGTCAGTGTGTTGAACAAACAGCTGTAATACTTGACAGTAAAAGGTGCCATTGAAGATAAGTCCGTCTGTGCAGCACCCCCCCCACCCCCACCCCAAGGTTCAGGATTCTCTGTTTTCACTTCATCCCCTGAACACCTCAATCAGCTCTCACAGCCTGGGTTCCAAGTCCAGGTGGGGAACACAGGGTTATGTGCAGGTGGTGAGAACAGGGTTATGTGCAGGTGGGGAACACAGGGTTATGTGCAGGTGGGGAACACAGGGTTATGTGCAGGTGGGGAACACAGGGTTATGTGCAGGTGGGGAACACAGGGTTATGTGCAGGTGGGGAACACAGAGGCTGAAGTAGAAAGTCTTCAGACCAGGGACAACTTGTACAGTGTCTTCTTTGTAATCCGGGTGAAGGCACCACCAGCTGTGTACGTTGTCATGATACGCAAGGCACTTCTTGATGTGAATGATTTAAGGACCAAAACATTTAGGAGGAAGGGTATTCCATGTCAATGAAGTGGAGGACGGGGTATTTGTTTTGGTTTGCGAGTCACAGTGGTGATGTGTGTCTGTCTTACCTCTCATACTCTAGGTGTCTGCAGTTCGGGAAGGAGTCTCTGTATCTGAGTTTTTTTCATGTCTTCTTTTGGGGGTTTAGGTTGTTTGAGGTGCCAATCCACGGGCGTATCTGGTCTCCTGGTTCTGCACGGCCTGCTTGTCGAAGAGCTGTCTCCTCCAAGCCCGGCTTCAAAGAGCTTTAGACATTCCTTGGCCCTCTTCTGCTCATCCTGGGCCTGGCTGGCCTTGGCCTCCCTAACCCTCTTCTGAGAGTACAGTTTCTCCTCCAGGCTAGCTGTCTGTCTTCCAGGCTAGTGTTTGGCATGGTGTGCTTCCTCCTTGGCCCAGCATCATGCCTCCCTGGTCAGGGTGTAAAGCTCCAGAGCTGCCCCCTCCAGCTCTCTCTGGGCCAGCCAGGACATCACCAACATGGGCTATGGCTTTCTGAGCCTCGAACTGAGCTGTTTGTACCAGCGCTCTGTCTTTGCCTGCACATATCTGCACATATCTTTGCCATGAGCTTTGGTTTGAATATATATTTAGTATATTTAACCGCGTGCAAACATGCATAAATAGTGATTTAGCAGGAAAAGTCGTTAAGTGATTCTTCACCAATTATTTAACATGAGCGGTCAAATACTTAATCGACCTAATAACGCAACGGTAGTCAAGTAAGCCAGGTCCAGCTTCACCCAACTGGTTAACCTCATTTCACCTGGGATTTGTATAATATCCTATTTACCCAACTACACTCAGCAAAATGTGCCCTCAGGCCAGGTCTTAATTAAAAACGTCTTTTGGGGAAGCTTTTCTCGCGCTCCTCTTACGAGGGTTAGACTGAGGGTACTTAGCAGGCGTGTATCCCTCCATGTTTTGATATGAAATCTGTTGCAATCAGAGGGCCCTTTCCCGGAAGGTAAGCCGCTATGTGAAAGACATAATTCTGGTATTACAAAGATGTATTGTTGAATTTTACATAGCGAATCAGCCCGCTCTCTTATTATAGGAAAGCCAGAGCACATCCATCATAGCGAAATCAGCCACAGCACAGGGAGTTCACGTCTCCACAGCCATTTCTCGTTCTTTTTGTTTATTTCTCTTTCTTTCGGGGCTTCCAAATGACGAGTCTCTCTCCTATCCAACAGGCCCCAGTCTCTCTCCTATCCAACAGGCCCCAGTCTCTCTCCTATCCAACAGGCCCCAGTCTCTCTACTATCCAACAGGCCCCAGTCTCTCTCCTATCCAACAGGCCCCAGTCTCTCTCCTATCCAACAGGCCCCAGTCTCTCTCCTATCCAACAGGCCCCAGTCTCTCTCCTATCCAACAGGCCCCAGTCTCTCTCCTATCCAACAGGCCCCAGTCTCTCTCCTATCCAACAGGCCCCAGTCTCTCTCCTATCCAACAGGCCCCAGTCTCTCTCCTATCCAACAGGCCCCAGTCTCTCTCCTATCCAACAGGCCCCAGTCTCTCTCCTATCCAACAGGCCCCAGTCTCTCTCCTATCCAACAGGCCCCAGTCTCTCTTCTATCCAACAGGCCCCAGTCTCTCTACTATCCAACAGTCTCTGCTCCGGCCCTCACCCAACACTGACTGCTTTCTATTTCACATTTTACAACCAAACTCCACAGTAAAACTGTGAAGCGCACTGTGCCATCCTCACATTGCCACTAACTATCCATGCTGGGGCTCAGTCCTGTGCAGAGATGGCAGCAGTACACACAGCCTTCACTCAAGTACACATGTTTAATAAGACTGATAAAAGTTGAAGTGCTGACTACACTTTTTCACTCAAGTTAAAGAAGTCTGGGCTCTGACATAGTAAAAAGTATCCATTACTACAACCTATTGGACCTCACATCATATTCATACATTGGTACAAAAAAACACACAACAAAGGTTTGTAGAATATTTGAAACTTTTTTTACTTTAGGATTTCTTTAGGGATTTCTTTTGTGAACCTTTCTAACCTTTTTTCCACACACTCCACGACAAAATGTTTCTATGATATCCATGAGGGGAAGAAGAACAGAGAAGCCTAAAACAGAGTACAGCAATCCTCATCAAGTACAAAACTTCCCAAAACTTTTTTTCCTAAAATATTATTTCTCCCTTTGGAAACGTTTTTTATTTAATGTTTTTTTTGCGGGAGAGGGGGGGGGGGCTTCTTTCCACATACAACCCAAAAAAATGCTAACAGATTATTTTGTTTTACAATATTATTTTTAACAATATGTTCCCAGGTAATACAGTTAAAACATACTGCCACAGATGCAAGCGTTGCAAGTTTACCTCGCAATTTCCCCAGAAATTGTACCCTCAATAGTTATATTAGTTTGTTACCTACCTGAATTCAAAACATGATCTTATCACAAAACTTTATATAAATGGAGGCAATTCATTTAGACTGTTTTTTCAATCCAAACTTTGACCACATAGGTCTTTGTAGAGTGATATTTGGTGTGAACTTATTTTAAATGTGAGGGAGGGCTTGTGGTTGGGCATCCAGAAGCCAGATGTGTGGTGGTTCTGTGTCTGTTATGTTTGGAACAACAGACAGGATTTGGACTAGGGGCCTGTTGCTGTACTCATAACAGTTTCAGGATGCAGAATTTGCGCTGTCATGACGACAGCGTCTGGAACTGCAGACCTGGACAACTCCTGCGCTGTTGTCTATCCCCATAAAGAGGAATGATGGATCTTCTGTGTGTAAAGCCAGACTTTTCTCTTCACAGGAGTCTCATTAGCTGTGGCATGTCTGATTCCACTGCCAGGGTGCATTTGTTTGACTTAAGCACGAGTGTCTTAGAATACATCTTACAAATTGCAACAAACCCACTCATTTCGGATCATTTATTCGCATCTTTTATGGGATCTTTTGTTTATTAAACAGAGTTCTGAAACAGCCTATCGTTTCATATCTGGCCTGCAGGAGCTGGCAGCAGCTCTAGCAGTCAGGACCATTAGTCTCCTGACACCTCAGATCCACAGGACGGCCCCTGAGGGGAGGTGATGGGCCCCTGAGGGGAGGTGATGGGGCTCTGAGGGGAGGTGATGGGGCTCTGAGGGGAGGTGATGGGGCTCTGAGGGGAGGTGATGGGGCTCTGAGGGGACCAACCTCTCCTATGAGGGCTGGTTGTCTGCAGGCTGGTGGTCTGCAGGCTGGTGGTCTGCAGGCTGGTGGTCTGCAGGCTGGTGGTCTGTGACGGGGGATGAGCCTATCTGGTGTGAGTCTAGATGATGAAAGACCTTATGACATCACCCCCCCCTCCAGCTCACTGCGGTCCTCAGAACTAGATTGGAAACACGAGGTAATAAGCTGGACATGTTTCTCCTGCTTATCTCTCCTGCCTGGGGCCCTGCATCTCTCTGGACTGGATGTCAATAAGAGAAGTTCCCATTTAATGCTATGTTCTTTCTTATCTGCCTTTGGGTCATAGTTGACCAAATCTGATATGTGTTCTCCCTCCCGCCTCTCCGACATCACTGACAGCCCAGCTGTGGAAGTCATGGAACACACACACAGGTCAAACATGGAGCACGTCTCATCTTATCTGTCGGGAAAACACACTGGCCACCTGCATGTTTAGTCACCTCACACTGCACTGATGCACTGACTCACACACACACACACACACATACTGACTCACACACACACACAGTGTGACTCCCTCACACCCTCCAGTTGCTGGAGGTTGTGATGTCAGGACTGGGCCAGGATCAGATGTGGGTATGCTGTTGGTAGACCCTGGCAGAGTGACATCAGCGACGTTACTCCTGTGTGTGTGTGTGTGTGTGTGTGTGTGTGTGTGTGTGTGCTGGCTGGCCTCATCCCAGATGTGTTCAGTGCTCCTCATCCTCCTCTGTCATTATCAGCGTTCAGAGTGTTCCTTTAACCTGTTCTGAGCTGGAGACAGTGTCATGTGATCACGGGGGTCAGTCATGTGAGCTGCACCTCCTCACCCCAACACGGTCATGGGCCATGCCCAGGGAGGCACAGCTGAGTGAGGCCCTGTGCTGAACCAGCCTGCTGTTGGAGAGGGCGCCCACTAGAGGGCGGTGCAGGGGGTGGGGCGGAGGTGTTAGAACGACAGGAAGGTACCTACGTCCTTTTGTTTGGTTTAATTGAAGGGACAACAGTTGTTTATTTACCTAATGAGGCTTGCGTGATATTTCATGGTTACATGTCAGACAAGGTCTTGAGCTCACATTACTGGAATGATAATCACAGACTCCCAGCCCCGCATTCAGGGGCAGAGAAAGAGGCTGTCTGCCTCCACACAGCAGCCCCCCCCGTCTCTCTCTTCCTATTTCTCTCTCTCTCCTCCCTTGCCTGTCTCTCTCCCGCTCGCCGAGGCAGGACTACCCTGTGATGTCTTCCAGATGCTTTACCTCAGAGAGACACTCCTCCTCACTTTTCACTCTCTCCTCCTCTCCTGTCTCCTCTTCTCACGCACTCTCTCCCCCCCCCTACAGCCTCACACACACACATGCATCTCTCCCCAGCTCACTGTCTTGTTAAAGAGACACTTCCTTGGCACTGCAAACTTCCTTCATCTAATCCTATAAAACAGGTTTCTTCTGTGGACCCTAAGCTCCCCTCCCCTTCCCTCTCGGATTAGGGACAGTGAGTGTTTGTGTGTGTGTGTGTGTGTGTGTGTGTATGTGTCTGTATGATATAATAGTATTACGTGTGTATATCAGTGCATTGAGTTTAGGCGTGTGTGCGTGTGTCTTTGTATGATATAATAGTATTACGTACGTGTGTGTGAATACGATGAGGTGATCCGATTCCGACCGTGTGTGTGTGTGAGAGGCTGCACAGGGTCTGGGGGGTCCAGCCTGCTGGCCCTGACCCCTACAGCTCTTGATGTTTGCTATTGTCATCCCACTTGTACCTGAGATGAAAACGTTGGGCTCCTCCACCCCCTCCCCCCCCTCCTCTCTTCTCTTCTCTCTCTCTACTCCACTCCCCCCTCTACTCTCCTACCGTCTCCACTTCTCCCCCCTCCACACTCCACTCCTACCCTCATCCCTCCTTGCCTCATCTTTCCTCCCCTCATCCCTCCTCCTCTCATCTTTCCTCCCCTCATCTCTCCTCCCCTCAACTCTCCCCCCCTCATCTCTCCTCTCCTTCTCTCATTTCTCCTCTCCCTGTTGTATAAACACAGACACTGTGGGCAGGTGAACAGTCCTACCTGGATGTGATTGACATGTGTCTCTGCTGCCCCCTGCAGGGATCCCTGAGCAGCGAGCGGGACTACGAGAGCGTGGTGCTGATGAAGATGAGACAGGCGGCCGAGAGACAGAAGCTGATTGAGCAGATGCAGAGAGAGGACGAGGAGATGTCCTAGCACAGGAACAACCTCACACAGTCAGCCTCACATCTGTCTTCACCAGCAGCTTTAGTTTCATAAAGCTGCATCATCTGGGGTGCAAATCTCTTTTCATGATTATCATTTTTTATAATGACAAAAAATAGACTGTAATAAATATCATGTTTACTGAACTGGCGTACTGTTTACTGTTTTAATTGTTTTCGTTTTACAACATCGCTATCATGATGGAATGGTTTTATTGTAGCTGGACCCAGAGCTTGTCCATCACTGCTCTCAGTCAGCAGAGAGCAGAACTGTGAGGAACAATGTCTAAGATGAGACCCAACTCCCTGGCATTTAACAGACAGACAGACCATAATCAAGATTCACCTCATCTTAAAGGTCCTGAGCGTGCGTAGGCCTGGACCCTTGAAAGTAGTTGATGCTTGTATCCACCTCCACCCACCAACCCACCCTCTCCAAGTACTGAAAGTCTCTTCCTCCCTTATCCGCTGTTGAAACATCATTTCCTCATTCCGTCTTCATTCCAAGATCATGCAGCCAGCTAAGGTCAAGCTGTTGAATAGGTTGAGTCTTGCGGCAGCTTTGACCACAGAACCCTGCTGAGGAGAGATCAGCCTGGCTCCATGTGAAACCTGCAGCTGGGCTGCAGTTTGGTGGCGCTGCAGTCTGGCTGGGCTGCAGTTTGGTGGCGCTGCAGTCTGGCTGGGCTGCAGTCTGGCTGGGCTGCAGTTTGATGGCGCTGCAGTCTGGCTGGGGTGGTAGTCTGGCTGGGCTGCAGTCTGGCTGGGCTGCAGTTTGATGGCGCTGCAGTCTGGCTGGGGTGGTAGTCTGGCTGGGCTGCAGTTTGGTGGCGCTGCAGTCTGGCTGGGCTGCAGTTTGGTGGCGCTGCAGTCGGCTGGGCTGCAGTTTGATGACGCTGCAGTCTGGCTGGGCTGCAGTCTGGCTGGGCTGCAGTTTGATGGCGCTGCAGTCTGGCTGGGCTGCAGTCTGGCTGGGCTGCAGTTTGGTGGCGCTGCAGTCTGGCTGGGCCGCGTGCGAGGACCGGCCCTTGGGGTTGGTAAACACCGTCTGAAGGTTCACCACATTGCAGAGGCAGTATTGTGAGGAACTGCAAGGACACAGCCATGTATTCTCTTGTTTTTACACTTTTCTCTCGCATGCTACGCCGTTCAATTTCAAATGGAGTATTTGTATAAAAAAAGCCTGTTCCATGTGAGGATAAACCATGACATTGTTTTTTATTGACCAACAGTTCATAAAATCGAAAAAGGAAAAAAACTATTTCCTAATCTCATTTAGTGAGTTTCACAATGGAGGGTTTGTTGAAGGGCGTCTTGGAGGAAGAGGTGGCTGCTGGCTGCTGGGAAGGCTGCCCCTTGGGATCTCCGGCCAGACTGTGGTCTCCAGGCCGGAACACACCCATCCTCACAACTCCACGGAACATCCTAGAAACAAAATAGATGCATTTGCTGGTCTCCTGAGGATCTGTGGTGTTGTGGAGGCTCCGCTCGCGGGCGCAGTGTTTCCTCCTGTCATCGTGTTGTTTAGACCAGACGTCCATCTCCCCAGCACCTCCTCCCTGAGAGCCCCAGCACCTCCTCCCTGCCAGCCCCAGCACCTCCTCCCTGCCAGCCCCAGCACCTCCTCCCTGAGAGCCCCAGCACCTCCTCCCTGCCAGCCCCAGCACCTCCTCCCTGCCAGCCCCAGCACCTCCTCCCTGAGAGCCCCAGCACCTCCTCCCTGCCAGCCCCAGCACCTCCTCCCTGAGAGCCCCAGCACCTCCTCCCTGCCAGCCCCAGCACCTCCTCCCTGAGAGCCCCAGCACCTCCTCCCTGCCAGCCCCAGCACCTCCTCCCTGCCAGCCCCAGCACCTCCTCCCTGAGAGCCCCAGCACCTCCTCCCTGAGAGCCCCAGCACCTCCTCCCTGCCAGCCCCAGCACCTCCTCCCTGAGAGCCCCAGCACCTCCTCCCTGCCAGCCCCAGCACCTCCTCCCTGCCAGCCCCAGCACCTCCTCCCTGCCAGCCCCAGCACCTCCTCCCTGAGAGCCCCAGCACCTCCTCCCTGCCAGCCCCAGCACCTCCTCCCTGCCAGCCCCAGCACCTCCTCCCTGCCAGCCCCAGCGCCTCCTCCTTGAGACCCCAGTGTTACACAACACCCAGCTGCAGGCTGGCTCTGTGGCTGTGTGGCAGGGTGGATCCCATCTGGTCCTCCACACACTCCTCTGCTTCCTCAAAACTCACTCATCAGATGGTTTTGTTCAGCCTTTCTTACAGCCCTGAGCCGGGAAGACACTCTGTCCCAATGAGACGAGCGGAAACACTGCGACAGCAGCAGCACGTGGAGGCGCAGCGCTGCGGCTTGGTCTGCGTGCGGAGCAACCCGAGGACTCTTCATCCCTGAGACGGCTGGTTCCCAGTGTGAGCGCTGCAGCCTGGAGACGTCTTCCTCTGCTGGTCCGTGCAGAGGCCTGCTGCTGTGCACGAGCCGGCAGGTTCTGTCTGCTCCACGGCTCTGGACGCTCCTCGCTAATTAGAGGGCTGCTTTGATACGGGGTCTGTTGGAGACCAGGCCAAGTCACGTCGCAGGCAGCAAGCCTGGCGAAGGCTTAGCGATCAGAGCTGGCCTGATGTAAGACACGCACGCAACTCAGTTTAAATGAGGCTGTAAATGAGGCCACCCAGCATGGCTGGCTCTTCTACTTCACCCTCCACCCAGCCTCCAGACCTCTCCACTGGGTACACACTCGCTCCCTCCACCCAGCCTCCAGACCTCTCCACTGGGTACACACTCGCTCCCTCCACCCAGCCTTCAGACCTCTCCACTGGGTACACACACCCTCCCTCCACCCCAGCCTTCAGACCTCTCCACTGGGTACACACACCCTCCCTCCACCCCAGCCTGCAGGCCTCTCCACTGGGTACACAAGGGGGGCAGGAGCAGGCAGGGCAGGCAGAGGACCATCCCCATGTGGTCTGCTGTGGTGGGGATCCCTCAGCTGGGAAACCTCCTCACAGCAGACCAGCAACACAAGGCCCGCACACTTCTCTACTGACTGGTTTTCTCAGGGTGGTGAGATGGCTTACTGACCTCCTAACATGGTGAACAGTTACGGGCGGAAACTCATTACATTTGCTTATGAATCAAAACAGATTTCCATCCATGATATGTCATTTTTATTACCCCTTTCTACATGGATTGATACATTGTGCAATTAACACCTCCTTCCTGATCTAGTGTAATACATTTATTTGCTCTAATTGAGCCAAGAGGAAGGACTGATGGACTGTCATCATGTTGGTCGAGGGGATATATTTGCTTTTCCTAAAGCAGAGTAAACTAAGTTCGGAACCATTCCCTGCACACACTTGCTGTCTACTGCAGTGGCTGTCGACTTGACAGAGTAAAACCACTGAACTACTCACTCTGTGTCTTCATTATGGAACTTATTGCATCAACAATAACCTTGCTCACTAGTTGGGTGTAGGAGCGCCACATCATGCAGCTCAGAGTTCAGCTACCTCAACGTAGAAACAGAAAAGAAGCACTCACAGGACTGAGAGTAGTAGAGTTTGTAAACATGACCTCCCCAGTATCTAGGGGGGTCATGGTCGTGCTGTGAGGAGGAGAGAGTGGACTGGACGCTGCCTGGGTCTGGTGCCAGGGGGACAAGCTGCCCTCCTGCCCCCATGATGGCCAGCCTCCAGCCTCCAGGACGTCTCACTCTGCCTCGCGGTGCAGACACCACACCAGCGTCTGCCCCACGCCCGTCATGGTCACCACTCTGAAGCCGATCTTCTCCAGCTTGTCCAGAACCAGCCGAGGAGGGTCGTCCACGTGGTACTCAGAGCTGCCAAAAGCATGCACACTTTATCCCCCTCCACACACACACACACACATATATATCATTTAATATTAGAATATAATAAAATAGTTCAGTGGTAAAACTCAATACTAACAAGTTGTTCCCCAGCATGGTGGTTTTCCTGGCTCCTAGGTAGGTCATGATGACAGGGTCTGAGTGCTCATCCCCCACCAAGGTTGGACCAGTCTCCTGGAAACAGCAGCAGGAACAGCACACCCCTTAGCTGGCATACAGGCACGTGTCTGCATGCTCTGATCACATGTACCACAACATGGCTGTTACAGCAGCCCACCAAACAGTGACTGGTTGATTAGTGAACTTTTAATAAGAAACATAACCAGTGCGTAACACGCCGGTGCGCCCTGGCACGTGCACTAGTCTACTCTTTAGATTATTCTTAAGAACAGACATAACCCCAAGTCGTTGACGTTTCTGTGTTCTAAAAGATTGCACAATCAACTACACACAGTAACAGGCCGAGTCTATAAATCTTGCAACATGAGGTTTTAATTTAGGGCAGGCAGGGCACCATGGCCATGTTCTGCAGTTTTCTTACTGATAAACATCAATGTACATATGTTGCGCAAACCCCAACAAGACAGATTATAACAGTATTTTTTTTTTTAAATAGTAATGATTCTGTGGCGACGTGTACGCCACTAATAGAAAGACCGAAGGCTGTCAGTTGCATCGCTGCGTCTCTAACCGTGCAGACCAGAGGACGAGGAGAATATACTAACCAGTCTGATCTGAGTACTGACGAGGACATAAGGCATCCTGACTCAGCGGGGAATCCTCCTCTGGGAATAGATGTAGACGGGCTTCCAGACACGCGACAGTCTCTGCTCAGAGTTGCGCTTCTACTGACAGCGGAATGCGGAAACACCCATGATCATGGACCAATCACAGCGCTCCTCTTCATCTTTCAACAGAGCGGCAGCAGAGCGCAGACGCTCTTGTGCCTTCAGCTTGCTCAACAGGCTGTGTGAAGTATCGAATGAAAGTCAAATAAACACACATGCTACTCGAGACAAACCCAGTAAGGCTACGTTTTCTATTGGAGGATATGGATATGGTGCCAGTGAAATTTCAAATGTATTCAATCTCAAAATGTCATCAGTTTCTATTTCAGTCTTTATCTCGAGACGTTTAGACTATTTACGTTTTGCTTGTCGAAAATTCTGAAGATGTAATCTCTGGCTGGAGTGTAAGATATAGCTGGGGTCCTGTTGCAATTTAAGCTACGCTCCCCCGTCGCGTTTGGCGGTCTGAAAATGTGCCATTTCTGTCATGGTTTGCCTGTGCAGTTCAGGTTTCTATTTTAATTATGTGGTTTGGGAAATTGTACACTATGTCCAGTGTGGTTTCAGCCAAACACGGACGTGAAGCAATATTCAAGTTTATATGTGAGGGGCTGCTTTAGGCTACAGCCTGTAAGTAAGTTAAACTAAACTCAAAAACAAGCCTGCCGTTGGTTGATTTGAACTCTATGTAATCCTTTGCTGTCTGATTTGGGAAACTTTAACGTGACTTGATTTCCCGCAGTCAGTTTCCCTCAATCTAAAGCAGACTTTCCCGTCCTCGTCTATTATACAACTTTCCGTGCATCAGAGACAATGCTCTATCATGAGGTTACAAAATAAGAGCCCCGTTTGAAAAGCAGTATTACTGAACCGTACAGTCTGCAACTCTAATTTAATTATTTGATATTTTATAAATGTCCTCCCCCGAGCAGCAATAACAAATGTGTATTGGTCGTGTGAGTCTGTGAGGGAAATGAAAGACATAAACAACGGCCCTACGACAATGGATGCGCAGTCCAATACAATCAGCAATATAAATGTATTTTTGATGCCAAATAAGCCATAACCACTACATGTTTTAGTGTCACGCTGGTAACTGGACCTTACATCATATTAATACAAAAATACACTCAGCACATTTGTCAAGAATCCTTTTTGACGTCGACAATTTCGAACTCATATATGGCCATGGCCATGGCTGATCAGGAATGTCTTCATGACATCGCTAACTACCTGTCTCATCCATAACGTAGGCCTACTTTTTTTCTAAACCTTTTTTTAAAACGGTGAAAGCAGAGGACGGAGGAGGAGAGGAGAACAGAGAAGCCTGAAACAGAGCAGAGTACAGTAAAGTCCTCATAAAGTACTCATCAATGATACAAAACTTTTTTGTCAAACCTTTTTTGAAAAATATTGTTTCTACCTTTCAAAAACTTTTTGTATTAACATTCCAGTTAGAATCAATGTGTATGTTTAGAAGAGGGACGTTTTTCAAAACTTTTTTCTGAAATATTTTTTCAACCTTTAGAAACTTTTTTATTTGTATGTCACACAGTTAAAGGCGAGGAGAACAGAGAAAGATAACACACAGTAAAGCTAGAGCACAATTGAGGACAGTAGAGCATAGTCTTGTCTCGTCATCAATGATGCAAACTATATAAAATATATAGACTACTATGAGTAACCAGAGTAAGTTTCATGCATGGGGCACCTTCCTGGTCAGAGTTAGCAGGGGGTTCATTTTCTGGCAAGACTTTAAACAATAGTCTTTGCTCTTCTTAACTAGGGCCTATATTACTGCCTAGTGTTTGGCCTATGACATAATATAAATAGGCTACATGTCAATAATAAAACAGTAGCAGACATGTTAACGATACAACACACCAATAACCTAATGGTGTCAATTTTCCAAAAGCTGCTCTAAATCTACTTGGTAGACTACTGCTATCTGTCCCACCAAAAAACATTCAAACTGGTTGATGGTTATCGAAAGGTGGCCTACATTAACCACATGGTTACATGATCATGCTCTTGGTGTCTTAAATTAAGGCAATTAAGCTGTCGGTAAAGCCATCCACACACCGGAAACTGTAATGGGCGAAAAGAGTATCAATGTAGAAACTTTTTAAAATATAGTTTTTCAACCTTTAGAAACTTTTTTTCTCCCTCAAAACTTTCTTTTACACAGACACAGTGAAAGGAGAGGAGGGGCTGTCTCTGTTTGTGTGTGTCTGTGTGTGTGTCTTGCTTCTGGGCCAGTGAGTCTCCTCCCCTCTCATCCCCTATACTCCCCTCTTCCCCCCTCTCCCCTTTCTCCTCTCCTTTCCTCCCCTCTCCTCCCCTATTCTCCCCTCTTCTCCCCTCCCCCCTCGTCCCCTCTCCTCTTGTCCCGTCTCGTCTCCTCTCCTCTCGTCCCCTCTCCTTCCCTCTCCTCCCCTCTCTTCTCCTCTCGTCCCTTCTTCTCTCCTCCCCTACTCCAGCAGGTGTTGCGCCTCTGAGAGAAGATCCTCCTTGACCTGTTTTTCTGTTGGTCGGCGTCTTAATTTCACCTGACAGCTTACGTAAAGCTGTGGGCTGCTGCAGGCTGTCCTGCTGCAGACTGTTTTGCTGTAGCCTGTCCTGCTGCAGACTGCCCTGTTCTGCTGCAGGCTGCTTTATACACCTCAAAGGGATTTGTTACCTGGTCAGATTTCCCCAGTCTCCCTGCCTGTGTCCTGCGCTGGGCCTGCCTCCCTGCCCCCTTGGCTGTGACAGGTGCAGACAGGTGTGTGCAGACAGGTCTGTGCAGACAGGTGTGCGCAGACAGGTGTGTGCAGACAGGTGTGTGCAGACAGGTGTGTACAGACAGGTGTGTGCAGACAGGTCTGTGCAGACAGGTGTGCGCAGACAGGTGTGCGCAGACAGGTGTGCGCAGACAGGTGTGCGCAGACAGGTGTGTGCAGACAGGTCTGTGCAGACAGGTCTGTGCAGACAGGTGTGTGCAGACAAGTGTGTGCAGACAGGTCTGTGCAGACAGGTGTCTGCAGACAGGTGTGTGCAGACAGGTGTGTGCAGACAGGTCTGTGCAGACAGGTCTGTGCAGACAGGTCTGTGCGGACAGGTGTGGTCCTCGTCTTTCCAGAACCCAAAGAAGGTTTCAGCTGGGTCTCTCCTCTCTTCCAAAAGGGCAAAGAAGGAACAGCAGAGGAACCGCAGAGGAACCGCAGAGGAACAGCAGAGGAACCGCAGAGGAACAGCAGGTCAGACAGGGAGGAGGACCTGGGTCACATGATTTCCATTAAGTGTTGGGTTGACATCATGGTTGTTGTTACTGCGAAGGCAACATGCGGTTTTTGTTTACGAACAAACCAGCGGAGCTAATCGGTTCAGTGGATTGTGTCTCTGGACAGGAAATGGACGCCTTTAACAAACAACAACAAAACAGAGGACTGAGAAAACGCAACAGGCCAGCTTGAGTTTGTTAAACAACAACAGGATGGCAGGAGAGATGTCCAGACACACTCCCTTTTCCTTCCACTGCACAGGAAGTTTGAAACGTTTGTTGGTTTGCACAGTAACTACAGCCAGCCCAACCATGTCCACTGCAGGTTGTGTGAGGTGTTTTTAACCACGTCCTTATGAGCTGCATCAGGAAGTACTCTGGCGTCGGAGGACAGAAGAGGGGAGCAGGACTTCATGGAAACGACGCAGGGTGTTTACCTATGGCGAAAAACATCTCAAGTCTGGTGAGGGATTCAACGATGAACTTCAGGGGCTTTGAGTCTTCTGACATGAGGTGATGTCAGCAGAGCAATGCCTGAGTGAGTGAGATCTCTGCAGTGAGATCTCTGCAGTGAGATCTCTGGAGTGAGATCTCTGCGGTGAGATCTCTGGAGTGAGATCTCTGCAGTGAGATCTCTGGAGTGAGATCTCTGCAGTGAGATCTCTGCAGTGAGATCTCTGGAGTGAGATCTCTGGAGTGAGATCTCTGCAGTGAGATCTCTGGAGTGAGATCTCTGCAGTGAGATCTCTGGAGTGAGATCTCTGCAGTGAGATCTCTGGAGTGAGATCTCTGGAGTGAGATCTCTGCAGTGAGATCTCTGGAGTGAGATCTCTGGAGTGAGATATCTGGAGTGAGATCTCTGCAGTGAGATCTCTGCAGTGAGATCTCTGGAGTGAGATCTCTGGAGTGAGATTTCTGGAGTGAGATCTCTGCAGTGAGATCTCTGCAGTGAGATCTCTGGAGTGAGATCTCTGGAGTGAGATTTCTGGAGTGAGATCTCTGCAGTGAGATCTCTGCAGTGAGATCTCTGGAGTGCGATCTCTGCAGTGAGATCTCTGCATTGAGATCTCTGGAGTGAGCCCTGACTGCCTGCTGAAGAGCCCGACATTAAACAGTCAAACTTAACGTGGCCTGATGGGTTTTTCCGTTCATAAATCCCAGCATTTGGGAGACCGAATGTTTCATCTCCACTTAGCAAAGACACAACTCACTCTAAAAGTAGGTGGAGGTGTTCCCAGGATGCATCAGGAGGTGGAGGGGTTCCCAGGATGCATCAGGAGGTGGAGGTGTTCCCAGGATGCATCAGGAGGTGGAGGGGTTCCCAGGATGCATCAGGAGGTGGAGGGGTTCCCAGGATGCATCAGGAGGTGGAGGTGTTCCCAGGATGCATCAGGAGGGGTTCCCAGGATGTATCAGGAGGTGATCCCAGGATGCATCAGGAGGTGGAGGTGTTCCCAGGATGCATCAGGAGGTGGAGGGAGGTGAGAGTGCCCAGCTCTCCACCCGGCACGAGCAGATCAACAGAAGGTGGAGACGAGAGCCAGCCATGTGACGATGATGTCACAGCTACGGTTCCTGATGATGTCACAGCTATGGGCCCTGATGAAGAACACATGTTTTGGTCAGGAGGACCCGTCGGTTCAGCAGCCTTTCCTCCACGATGGAGACAGCCTGCTGTGAACATGACAGAGACAGCCTGCTGTTACTGGATTCACATCTGAACGTCTGTTCTTGAATTTCAGAGAGACAGAATGTACGGTAGCTAGACTTTTCACACAACATAACAAAATACCTTCGTTTGGGGACTAATCTCTGTGACTGTAAGTGAGATTTATGATGTTGTTGTGGCAAGGAAAAGGTCATTATTCACTGCTCTGTTCTTGTCACGCAAAACCTCCCCATCCTCACTAGTATCATGTTGGAAGCCTCTGGAGATGAGTAAAGGCCGTCTGACTGACACGGCTAGCACGATAACTCATCGGGCTTCTTGGAAACTGCAGATTGAAGTGACGCTTTATGGTGGTCCAGGATGAAGCAATGTCTTGGCCAACACGTCACAAACTCAGATAACACAGTAGGCTGTATGTCCCAGACACTTAGCTCATTCAGAATTCGCCCTCACTTAACAAGTTTTATGTGAGGTGCAAGGTCATGGGAAGAAACACACACACACACACACACACACACACACAAGCACCTAGACCAACAGAGACACACACACCGATAAGCATACTTCATGGATAGTGGGGAGGCTGGGCAGTGACGTTGACAGCATCCATCCTGCTGCTCTTATCTGCTCCTGTCCTCTGGTGTCCTGTCCTCTCACCTCCTCTTTCTCTTCCACACATGATTCTTTCCCCCTAGTCTAAACACTTACATTCCTCGTGTGCTAAGTAGTGCTGTCAAACTATTAAAATATATATGTCATAGTTAACACACAATTAATCGCACATTTTTATCTATTTTAAATGCCCCTTGATTTATTTTTGTCCCATAATTCTTTTCTCATTTTAATGCTCTTATCAACATGGAAAAGTGGCTTGCTCAGTGCAAAGTTTTTATTTATTTATTGAAAACAGTATTGCAATCGCCTGGCATTGACAAGGGGGCAGAGAATTCACATCAGCTGTGTGCTTCATCAAGTGGTATTTTAGACTGGACGTGCTGAGATGATAGCTCACTTCACAACGACAAAACACAAAGATCACTTTGGTCTTGTCAATGGAACAATTTGCCAACTTTTTCAAAGTAAACTTTCCATTCAGAATCTTGTTGGCATCCATTTTGGCGTCTCGCGCTCGCCGTCCACTCAAAACGTAACATTAGCCTACTACTCTTTAGCCGGCTAGCAAGCCCAAACAAGTGTGTGTGGCCTGCCTGTTGTTTTGTTTCCAGTCTAGCTAGATCCGGAGTGGTGTTGTTGTTTTTCGAAGGTCAGACTACAAAGTTTGCTAGGCCAAAAAGAACGTTAATCTCGCGAAAAAAAAATGTCACTAGTGCTAAGTGAAGGTAAATGCTCCACAGGAAGTCAGAGCCACAGGAAGTCAGAGCCACAGGAAGTCAGAGCTACAGGAAATCAGAGCCACAGTGAACTAGGATGCTGTGAGCTCATCGTCCTGTCTCCCTCCAGGACCTGTGAAGAGACGTCCTCCATCAGACTCCGTCAGAACATTCTAGACAGAGATTAACCCACTTGCTGGGTTCGGAGTTCCTGTCCTGCCTGCTGGTGACTTAGAGGCTCCACCTCTCCTCCTTTCCTTCCATCTCTCTACCTCTCCCTCCATCCCTCCCCCACTCCCTCCATCTCTCTTCCTCTCCCTCCATCTCCCCCTCCCTCCACACTCTCCACATGTGAGGGCCCTGGGCTGAGAAGCTGCCTCTCATTCTGGAGGTAATGGCCGTCCAAACTGGGTCACAGCCTGAATCACTTCCTCCAACAGAGTTTGAGGACAGAAAGGCAGACAGGCAGACAGGCAGACAGGCAGACAGGCAGACAGACAGACAAACAGGCTGACTGGCTCTTACCAGGCAGTGTGCATGCCCTGCAGAGGCCCACATGTAAACTGTTTCTCGTTGATCTCAGTGAGTAAGCTGTGCAGGCCCCATTGAAGCCACAAACTTGATTAAAATGGTTTTAAGGTTGGGGTTAGGGTTAGGGCAGGCAACATGAAGTACAGGCTTCAGATGCTGGTTTGTTTTTGTTTGCTGTCATCTCTCTCTCCTCCCTCTCCCTCTTCTTCCTCTCTCCTCCCTCTCCCTCCTTTTCTCTCTCCCTCCTCCCCTCTCTCCCTCCCTCTCTCTCCTCCCTTTTTCCCTCTCCCTCCTCTCACCTCCCTCTCTCTCTCCCTCCCTCTCCCTCCGTCTCTCTCCTCCCTCTCCCTCCTCTCTCCCTCTTCCTCCCCTCCTCCCTGTCTCCCTCTCCCTCCTTCTCTCTCCTCCCTCTCTCCCTCTTCCTCCTTCTCTCCCTCTCTCTCTCTCTCTCTCTCTCTCCCTCCTTCTCTGCTCTCTGTCACGTCTCTTTCTGATCTCCAGGACCTCCCACAGATCTGTGTGTGTGTGTGTCCAAGGGAGAGAGACACACAAGAATAGCTCAGCCCAGAGCCAGCAAGGGGTCCTGACCCCCCTGGCCTCTGACCTTTCTTGGCCTTATCAGCCTGACAGCCCTCCCTGACCTCTGTACACTCTGACCCCTGACCTTTGACCCCCTCAGGCAGCCCACCCTGACCTCTGTACACTCTGACCCCTGACCTTTGGGCAGCCCACCCTGATCACTCTGTCATCAGCTGCCATGTTGAAGCCACGCTTTCTCACAAGCATGTTATATGTTCCTCAGAAATGCCCTCTCTCTTTCTCCCTCCCCCATCCTCCCATTCTCTGCCAGCACCCCCACCCCCCTTTCCTAACACTGTGGTATTCAGCGGTCGGTATACACTGGCATTCAAGGACTTGTTTTAAAATGCAGATGAAACCCAAGAGCCAAGCCAGCAGAAACGTCTGGAATCTGCAGTGTCATGGCTGGCTCCAGCTGCCAACGGCTGAACAACACTGAATATTTCGGCAGCCATTCAGGTATTCTTACATCACCAGCTTAAAGATTTGCCAATGTTGTTTTTTTCTGTCCTCTTTCCAGAGCTGTGCCACACATCCTTGCTTCTGCCCTCAGTGGGTTTGGTTCCAGACCCTTCTGTCCTGGCAGCAACCAGCAGCGTTCTCCTCTCGCCACCTCCCCTCGCCACCTCCCCTCGCCACCTCCCCTCGCCACCTTTCCTCGCCACCTCCCCTCGCCACCTCTCCTCACCACCTTCCCTCACCACCTTCCCTCACCACCTTCCCTCGCCACCTCCTGTAGCTAACACATGGGGAGGTATCCCACATGGGGCCCAACACACGGTCATTTTTCAACGTAGGCTGTAGCACGTATCACCTATCCTCAAACCCACCAGAGCCCAGAACTGTGCTGATACAATCAGTTTTTCTCTCACTGGCAAAAAGCGGTTACTCTTGCCAATACACAGGGTTATCACATGACCTCTCCCTCTCCACCAGAGCCAAGCCTGGACAGCAGTTGTGATCCAGCAGCTCACTGCTGAGGGGTACTCACTTTAGATGACTGTGACAGAACCTGATTAACTCTGAGGCTGCCAAAGCCTTTCTCTCTCCTGCCCCCCTGCCTTTCTTCCTCCCGCCTGTACTTCTCAATCCCTTCCCCTCCCCTCTCTCTCTGTACTTCTCTTGCTCACCCTCCTCTCTCAGTACTCCTTCCCTATCTCCCCCCTCCAACCCCCCCCTCCCCCTCCCTCCACGTCCCTATAGGTATTATATCTCCTGCCTCCAGACTTACTCACTTACCTCCCCATTTTTCCTTGTCTGCTCTCTGACCTTGTGGGTCAAGCACATCACACACAAACACAGATGATGACCCACCATATATCTTTTATCAGCTCTTACTGAACCTCCCCTCCCCTCTCCTCCTTCACCTCCCCTCCCCTCTCCTCCTCCACCTCCCCTCTCCCACCTCCCCTCCCCTCTCCTCCTCCACCTCCCCTCCTCCACCTCCCCTCTCCTCCTCCACCTCCCCTCTCCTCCTCCACCTCCCCTCCTTCACCTCCCCTCTCCTCCTCCACCTCCCCTCCTTCACCTCCCCTCTCCTCCTCCACCTCCCCTCCTCCACCTCCCCTCTCCTCCTCCACCTCCCCTCTCCTCCTCCACCTCCCCTCCTTCACCTCCCCTCTCCTCCTCCACCTCCCCTCCTCCACCTCCCCTCTCCTCCTCCACCTCCCCTCCTCCACCTCCCCTCTCCTCCTCCACCTCCCCTCTCCTCCTCCACCTCCCCTCCTCCACCTCCCCTCTCCTCCTCCACCTCCCCTCCTCCACCTCCCCTCTCCTCCTCCACCTCCCCTCCTCCACCTCCCCTCTCCTCCTCCACCTCCCCTCTCCTCCTCCACCTCCCCTCCTCCACCTCCCCTCTCCTCCTCCACCTCCCCTCCTCCACCTCCCCTCTCCTCCTTCACCTCCCCTCCTTCACCTCCCCTCTCCTCCTCCACCTCCCCTCCTCCACCTCCCCTCCCCTCCTCCACCTCCCCTCCTCCACCTCCCCTCTCCTCCTTCACCTCCCCTCCTTCACCTCCCCTCTCCTCCTCCACCTCCCCTCCTCCACCTCCCCTCTCCTCCTCCACCTCCCCTCCTCCACCTCCCCTCTCCTCCTCCACCTCCCCTCCTCCACCTCCCCTCTCCTCCTCCACCTCCCCTCCTCCACCTCCCCTCCTCCACCACCTCCCCTCCTCCACCTCCCCTATCCTCCTCCACCTCCCCTCTCCTCCTCCACCTCCCCTCTCCTCCTCCACCTCTGACCCACCTCCCCTCTCCTCCTTCACCTCCACCTCTCCTCCTCCACCTCCCCTCTCCTCTTCTTATCCACTTCTTCCTCTCTCCTCCATCTCCCCTCACCTCCTCCTCCACCCCTGGAGGATCGTGGAGGAGGGAGGGATGATGTCAGTGTGCGTCCATGCCAGACGTAGTGGGAGCAGGGAGATGAGAGGTCTGGCTGTTCCTCGGAGCAGAGCGGCCTGTGTTTGCTCAGCTGTTGGAGGTAGAAGGAGACACAGTTCTCTGGGATCTGCACGTTCCACCCGTATCACCACGGTTCCACATGAGCTCTCCACAGTCTCCCTGGACACAACACAGGAACACTCAAACACACTCTACTCTTGAACTTCACACACCTCACATATGTGTGTGTGTGTGTGTGTGGGGGGGGGGGGGGGGTTCAAGGAGACATGTTTGTGTAGTCGCTTCCAGTACATATTAAACCTGAAGATGTTGAGCTGGCTCTTCAGCTCTCTTGGTCCTCATGGTTGTCAGTCCTGTGGCTGAGGCAGGCTCCAGAGGGCCTACAGTACAGGCTGTACAGCTCAACATCCAGCTGAACAAGAGGAACAGGTGGTCTTCTTCAGTGTGACCTGTCTGGTGTCCCTACTGTCTCCTGTCCACTGACATGTTCTAAGGTCAGGTTGCTTTCTCAATCTCTCTCAATCTGGAAAAGAGGATAAAAAAGACAGTGTAGCTGTTGGCAGCGTCTACTGGCAGCTCTCAGACCCCTGTGATGTGAGGAGGGAGGAAGAAGGAGAGAGAGGGAGAGAGAGGGACAGAGAGGGAGAAAGAGGGACAGAGAGGGAGAGAGAGGGGGAGTAGGTTGAGGGGAGTTTTATTTTTACTGGCAGCGGAGAGGCGCTACCTTGGAGGTGCTGGGTTCTGCTGAGGCCTATCCATCTTCCCTCCTGGCAGAACATCTAGAGGGGGGGTAAAGAGGGGGGCCTGGGAGTGGGGGAGTAGGGGGGGCAGAGCAGGGGGGGGTTTGGAGAGAGAGGCCAGGGAGAGGAGGGGAGAGAGAAAGACCAGGGGAAGGGGGATGTTGTGATGGGGAGGGGGGCCAGGAGAAGGGGGGCCCACTCTGCTAGGGAGTCAGCCAAAGTACAGCCCCCCTTAATGGGTTCTCCACTGCTGTGTGATCCCAGCAGGAACCTGGAACAGACACCCAGACTCCTGTCTTCCTCCCCGGGGTGAGACCAGCCTGTCCTGCTGGCTGGGCTGGTGGGGCTGGCGAGGGCTCACCCCCGGGCGTCTGGAGCCTCTACACTAGGGACAGGATCCAAACAGCCACCTGTGAACCTGAACCCAGGTCTGACATCCGCACGATTTGCTAAACGAGTTCCACGCTTTGAGCTGAACCGTTGGAGAGCGGCTCCATGTGTTCTCTAACTGACTCCGCTGCTTGTCCTCGGCCTCTAGATGAGGCCGTACAGTCCTCGGCCTCTAGATGAGGCCGTACAGTCCTCGGCCTCTAGATGAGGCCGTACAGTCCTCAGGTCCACAGTTCTGTTTGCTGAGTGTTAACTTTGTGTTCTCCGACCTTAAACCCTGGCCTCCGACATCCACACCTCAGACACACCAGTACCATCGTGTGACCCCCCTGGACACGTTTCCTGTCAAGGTTCTTCATGTCAACTTTTTCTCCAGTCAGCTGGTGGTCTCAGAACAGCTTCCCTGCGGAGCGTCTGTGCAGAGCAGAGCAGGCAGGAGGATTTCTGTGTTCAGTCTTATCTAACGCAATGAGATCACTCAGCAATGAGGCTTCATTCCGTAACGGGTGCTTGTTGTCATCGACGACTGCTTTGGCATGAACTTGCCCCAAGTCGTGCACGCCATACCCCCCCACCGCAAAAAGAAATCCCTCAATTATACATAATTTGACTGTCAACCTGTTTGTAACTTAAAAGTAGTCTGAATCTTTACTGTATTTCATGATTTGATCCTAAAACACAGTTCCTGCCTCCTTGGTACAGAGGCTGTGATGAGCTGGAGGAACCCACCAGGTCCTGGCCTCGTGTTCTCTGCCCTCTCTGAGACCCCTAACTCCGCCCTCTCTGAGACCCCTAACTCCGCCCTCTCTGAGACCCCTAACTCCGCCCTCTCTGAGACCCCTAACTCCGCCCTCTCTGAGACCCCTAACTCCGCCCTCTCTGAGACCCCTAACTCCGCCCTCTCTGAGACCCCTAACTCCGCCCTCTCTGAGACCCCTAACTCCGCCCTCTCTGAGACCCCTAACTCCGCCCTCTCTGAGACCCCTAACTCCGCCCTCTCTGAGACCCCTAACTCCACCAGGCTGAGGACACAGAGGCTGCTGAGGATCCGGAGGCGTGTTAGCTGAGCGAGCGAGGCTATAAGCACCTCTCATCCCTGGCTGTTATTCTCCCAGATCCCTACCTCTGGGTCCTCCCTGTCCCCAGATGGCCCCTGGCCTCTCTCTCTCTCTCTCTCTCTCCCTGTCCCCAGATGGCCCCTGGCCTCTCTCTCTCTCTCCCTGTCCCCAGATGGCCCCTGGCCTCTCTCTCTCTCTCTCTCTCTCCCTGTCCCCAGATGGCCCCTGGCCTCTCTCTCTCTCTCTCTCTCTCTCTCTCTCTCTCCCTGTCCCCAGATGGCCCCTGGCCTCTCTCTCTCTCTCTCTCCCTGTCCCCAGATGGCCCCTGGCCTCTCTCTCTCTCTCCCTGTCCCCAGATGGCCCCTGGCCTCTCTCTCTCTCTCCCTGTCCCCAGATGGCCCCTGGCCTCTCTCTCTCTCTCTCTCTCTCTCTCTCTCTCTCTCTGTCCTCAGTACTGGGGGCAGCGCAGGTCCCAGAGGCATGGAACATGCTGTGTTTGCTGGGCAGGTCTGATTATAGCACACGCACAGAACACAGGTAGAAACATTTCTGCCAGGCAGACAGGCAGGCAGACAGGCAGGCAGGCAGGCAGGCAGGCAGGCAGGCAGGCAGGCAGGCAGGCAGTGGTTCACCGGCTCCCTGGGCGGGGGCCCGGCTGAAACAGACCTCAACACCAGGCCAGCACATTTTTTTTAAATGTGCTGTTTGATACACATATACACAAAGTATAAGCGTGCAAGTTCAACGTTTCAATCTGTCTCTGTGAAACAGTTCAGAGTGAACTAAGATCTTCAGAAGTGTGAGGATGTGCAGTTCTTATATTCTAGGTTCGGTTCTCAGGTTTTCTGTGAGGCTTGTTGTTCCGGACATTCTTCAGTTTGAAGGGTTGATGATTCAAAAGACTTAAAACAAGCTGATGTGGAAGCATCTGTATTTCCTCCTGCTCTGTCACACCAGGAAAGCTAAAGAACCTTTTATTCAAGTTCAGTGATCTGTGGTGATCCTAAGAAGCCTTTCTTCTGCTTGTCTGTCTTCATGTCTCACACAGACAGTATATTGTGTTCTGCAAAAAGAACACAGTTTATTTCCTCCCTTTGAAAACCTCACAGATATGTCAGCTTTTCAAAGACTGTTCCAGGGAGTGGAGCCAGAGAGAGCAGTTCCAGTCCTGTGAGACTTGTTGGCGCTGCTGTCTCCAACACTACGCTAATTTATGGTCTCCGGGGGGGGCTGCCTGACTTACTGTGTGAATCAGCACTCGCTCCAGTCAGAGCAGAAGTTACTCAGGGACACTGTCGAACACAGAGTCATGAAGGTAATCCGTCTGGATGTGGGAAATGTAGCGCAGCCTGAGTAGAAGGATCGATCCTGAGGGAAGTACAGGACAGGAGTCTGTTATGGAACTAGTATGTTTCAATAGCTGCTGTGGATCTTTTGTCTCAGTCAGGTTGAAGTCGTAGTACCTGCTTCTCCGTTTTGAGAGAAGACTGACGTGTGACATGTGACGTGTGCTCTGGGATCAGGCTCAAGCTGGGGCCCAGTGCCTAACAGTCTGGACGATGTTAGTGTTGGTATAGGGTTAGTGTTGGTATAGGGTTAGTGTTGGTATAGGGTTAGTGTTGGTATAGGGTTAGTGTTGGTATAGGGTTAGTGTTGGTATAGGGTTAGGTATGGTTAGTGTAGGGTTAGGGTTGGTATGGGATTAGGGTCAAAACCAGATTGCAGTTTATTTTATACTTTGTGTGTTCGAAAATTTCATATTTAGTTTTCTGAAAATAACTTTGTTTTTGAGAAGAATTTGGAATTGTTCCATAACTGCAATGTTAAAGTTAACATATTTTGGATGACAGCACATGCTTGCTTTATTTTAGAGTTGTGGTCATCCTTCAGGGTTAGGGTTCAGCCTGGCCCCTGTCTGTCTTGGTCTGTGGTGTGGGAGTGTGGATGGGATCAGGTAGATGGCATTCAGGAGGTGTTTTTGAAAAACTGTCTTGAAGAGGAAAAACTCTGCCTATGGATGAGGGAGGGGGTGAGGCAGGGGGGAGAGGGAGGGGGGTGAGGGAGGGGGTGAGGCAGGGGGGAGAGGGAGGGGGAGGGGCAGGGGGAGAGGGAGGGGGAGAGGGGTGAGGGAGGGGGTGAGGCAGGGGGGAGAGGGAGGGGGAGAGGGAGGGGAGGGGGAGAGGGTGAGGCAGGGGGGAGAGGGAGGGGGAGAGGGAGGGGGAGAGGGAGGGGAGAGGGAGAGGGAGGGGAGGGGGAGGGGGAGAGGGAGGGGGAGAGGGAGGGGGGAGAGGGAGGGGGAGAGGGAGAGGGAGGGAGGGAGGGAGGGAGGGGGGAGAGGGAGGGGGAGAGGGAGAGGGAGGGGGAGAGGGAGGGGGAGAGGGAGGGGGGAGAGGGAGGGGGGAGAGGGAGGGAGGGAGAGGGAGGGGGAGATGGAGGGGGAGTGTGGGTGAAAGGAAGTCTTTCAGCTGAGGGACTGCTGAGGTGTTCTGGGAAGGTTAGCGGGGGAGTGGGGGGCGTACCGTGGCTACTCTCTATCTAACCCTAACTCTCTATCTCTCTGTCTCTTACACACACATCCAGCCCCTTACGAGCTCCCCCTGGAGCAGGGAGAGAGAGTGTCTGTGTGTGTGAGAGAGACAAAGAGGGAGGGAGCAGATGCAGCTCTGTTTTAACCAGATGAACACAGCATCCCTCAGAGTTCACCTTCCCCAGGGCTCTGGGACCAGCACATTGCAGCCCAGCATAGCCTACAGTCCCATAGCATAGCCTACTGTAGCATAGCATAGCCTACTGTAGCATAGCACAGCCTACTGTAGCATAGCACAGCCTACTGTAGCATAGCATAGCATAGCATAGCATAGCATACCTACTGTAGTCCCATAGCTACTGTAGCACAGCACGAGCGTGGAGCAGCAGGCACTGGTCATTCACAGTAGGATTCTTTAAGCCTGTGAGCTGCTGTGAGAAGAGGTGCATCTTGACTGTGGAACCCGAGAGCCCAGGGATCATGCCGGGCCAGGCAAGCGCACAGTGTCCCAGCTGAAATATGGATGAAGTACGCGCCTGTGGCTGTCGCTGCTCACGCTCCAGCAGATCCACGGTGTCGGGGGCTGGGGAAGGGGAACGTGTTAGCGTGTAGCCAGCCATCAATCTTTCATAGCAACACACAGACGGTACATCATGATCTATTATTATCTCTTTGACCTCCCACGTTTGTGTTCTCAACACTTCTGACGGATAAACTGTCCGCACGCGCAGACACAGATAGGCATTGCTATCTGTGGATGGTTTGTCAGGGTGGTGCTGTTTGTCACCGTGGATAAAAGCTAAATGAATAAAATGTCTAATGTCTTTCAGAACAGAATGTTTATTTCAGGGTTTGGCATTTAGGTTAGATGTTATACAGTCCAGTACAGGATATGCAGTATATTCAAAGACATTACTAACTACTTAATAACCGAGAGTGAGGTCATGCCAGAGTGAGGTCATGCCTCGGCTTTGCCGTATCAACCTCGCTACATTTACTAGTAGTCATTTAGCAGACGCTCTTATCGCTAACGCTGGGTCAGTCGATACGATCCAGCCTCAGTTCGATATTTCCCGGCATGACCGAACGGTCGAGGTTAGTAAGTAGTTTATGATATGGCATTTTTAGCTTCTTTTCATTTTGTGAACGAAAATAAATGGTACCTGTAGGCTAATTGTAGCTAGCTATCAAGTCTTCTCACGCTGTTTCATGTGTTGCTTAGCAACTCATTACTTTTGATAGAAAGCGGACAACATAGTTCTGCTGAAATGGCTTTAATTTCAACACAAAATAACGACACAAGTGATTCAAAGAGTCTAGTCTTCATCCTCACTCTCGATGACAAATCTTTTCAGCATCATCTGGATAGTAAAACTCAGCAGGTGACTCGTCGCTCATTTTGAAGATGACGTCAGAGGGCAATACGGAGCCGTATTGACCGCTGAGGAGAGCAATACGCGTCTTGCATGACTACCCATTAGCCAGAATGGAAAGCTTGTACCGTCGTTGCCATATAATAAATGTATTTATTTATTTTATTCATAAAACAAACGAAATGATGGATTGGATGTAAACAGTTTTTATTTATTTTATGTTTTTATTATTACAATGTTGACCTTAACACATGATATCTCCTCATCAACAAAACTAAAAGAACTAACAATGAAATGCATTCAAGGACACCAGTTTATTTGTCAGTTTGGAGTAGACAGACTAAATATCCCTCCATACAGAACAATAGAAACTCAACCATTCATTTCTGTGGTTTTGGTTTGCCACATTAAAGATTGCAATATATATTTTTATATTACTTACATAACACTTTTGGAGAAATCCTTTAAAGATTTTTTTTTCTTTGCCAAACAGACAGAATTCCATTCACATCTAGAGAAATTGCTCTATACAATGTAAACATGGCAAGTTTTCTTCTGATGGATTGCAAAAGGCACTTTGTTAAGATACTGTAGCATGCTATTGCTGATGCCGCTGTTTCTGAGTGTAGTTAAGGGTATGCAGAGTACAGATTGCAAGGCAGTTAAAGTGTATGTGATCAAATGAAATCAAACACGCATTACATTTTGCTAGATATGATTACCAGAAAATATCAATTCATCTCATGAAGACTCAAAGACTGTTTATTCACTGTGTTCCTGCCTTAAGTTTATACCTTACAGCATCTTGGAAAAACACTAAACATAGTCCTTTATGGTCCGTTCAGCAGCTGTCCTCTGAGCTGAGCAGAGATCTTGTAGTTTAAGGGCTTCAGAGTTAACCCATACACACAGTCTAGAGATGAGTCCTGAGTAGGATCTTTCTGAAAGCTACACTGGTGCAGCAAGATGGCCGAAAATAAAAAGACCTCCACTTTAGCAATCTGGTCGCCGATACATCTCCGCTTCCCTGCCGAGAAGATCATGACACCGCTGGTCAGGTCCTTGTCTATGGCTTCACTCTGGTTCAGGAAGCGTGAGGGGTCGAAGATGTGAGGGTCCTTCCACTTGAGAGGGTCGTGGTTGACGGACCACTGGTTGATGAACACCACGGTGTCTTTGGGGATATGCAGGCCTTCGATGGTGACGTCCGAGGTGGTGGAGTGAGGGATGGTGACAGGCACGAAGCTGGTGTAGCGCATGGTCTCGTAGATGAAGGCGTCCAGGTAGGCTAAGCTGCTCCTGTCATCCATGGTGGGTAGCCGGTCTCTGCCCACCACCTTGTCCACCTGGTCCTGCAGTTTAGCTTGGATGTCGGGGTACTTCACCAACAGCAGTATCATCCAGTGAAGCGCTGTGGAGACAGTGTCCAGGCCTGCACCAATCAGATCAGACACAGTCGCCTCGGTGTGGGCTTCTGTCAGGCCTGTGTTTCTGTCTGCCTTGTCAATCACTCCGATGATGGCGTCGCTCATGTCCCGGGTCACCTCGGGGTCGAAGGACTCCCGATGCTCCACAACCTTGCTTCTGACAAAGGTGAAGTACTCGTTGTTTAGGTCTTTGAAGCTTTTGTAAACACTGCGGACGGGGTTAGGGAAGGACTGGAGCCAGGGCATGACGTCCACCAGGCTGCCAGCTCCCACCGTCTCTCCAAACTGGTCCACCCTCCCCAGCAGGGTCCTAAACTCCAGATCATCGTGTCCGTAACGTTTACCAAAGCACAGCGCACAGATGACGTTCGCCGCAGCCACTGTCAGCTCATGAGAAGGATTGAAAAACGAGTGTTCAGCTGTATCTTTCAGAAAGGCCTCCACCAGTTCAGTTGCTTCTGCCACAATGTGCTTCTCGAACGCCTTCTTAGTCTGACTGTTGGCAGAGGAGAAAGCTCTTATAGTAGACTGAGCTATTTTCCTGTGCATCTTCCACTGTTTGCTGTAGTTAGTGAAGGTCAAACTCCTGCCACCAGACACAGATTGAAAAGATATAAAGTTGGGTCTGCCTGCAAACTCTGTGCTGTGTTGGACCAGGGCCTGTCTGATTGCCTTGTCTCCGTTGAGGACCACGATGTCGTTGCAGCCCAGCCTTATCTGATACACGTTGCCGTACTTCTTGGCCAGTCTGGAGAAGGTGATGTGGGGCATCTGGCCCAGCTGCATGGCGTTTCCCACCAGCGGCCAGGCGAAGGGTCCTGGCAGCCTTCTCTTCAGACGCAGGTTCCTGACCCACAGACACGCTTCCAGACAGAAGAGGAACACCAGGGTAGCCACCAGAGCAGGCTGGACCTGTCCGCTCCACTCCCTGATGCTGCTGCTGCTCTTCACCCCCCAGGCTGGGTCCAGCAGGGACATACTGACCGGGTCTTCTCCCTGAAGTTCAACCACGCAGTTTCCGCCGAGAGGGGCCTTGACCAAACGTGAGCTTTTTAGCAGGATGATTTTAATGCCTCCTTTGACCTTTGAAATATGTAATATTCTAGATTACATATTTACATATTAACCCAAAAATGTGAGTGAAATGGATCGAGTCCTCAACACCCCTCCCACTCTGCAGTGTCTCTCTCCCCGTCCTCCGCTCTGCGAGGGCTTGGTCTGGGTGGGCTGAGCAGTGGGGCTGTGTCCATCCACAGATGACCACTTCAGGAAAATGCACATTTCAGCCTTGACACCCTCCCTTATATATCTGCCGAGTGGGAGGGAGCAGGAACTCAGGTTCCCAGCCCTCTATCTCTCCCCTCCCACTGTGGTGGAGCTGTGAACACTCTGTCCTCCTCAGTGTTCTCCTCAGTGTTCCCCTCAGTGTTCTCCTCAGTGTTCCCCTCAGTGTTCTCCTCAGTGTTCTCCTCAGGTCTGCATGTGACAACTGTTCCGGCTCAGAAGCAGTGAGCGCGGGTCCAGTGAAAAATGTTCACTGTCAAATTTTCCTGTGGAAAATGAACGGACAAGGAGTGCTACCAGGTACAGGAAGTAGGTCCATGGAGGTGTGTGCTTGATACTAGGCAGTCCAGTCTGCCAACGACAAAATCAAGTGTCGGTAAGTGGATGTGTAGAAGTGTCATATCACAGGACAGGAGACAGTCAACTCTCACACAGACAGCCCAAAGCTTTGAACCAGAGGGGGCAGAGTGGGGCAGCTTATTTATATTAATATTATCCCATGTGAAGTCTGACTGAAACATACTATATTTCAGTTACACTTGAAAGGTCCATTAAAGTAACATACTTTAGGAACTTCATGATTTATGTGAGACTGAAGGAACCCCTCAAAAAATCTAATAAAACATCTTTAGCATCATTTTTATATCCTACATTTTTTATCACACTATTTTTATTTCAGAGAGTCTTTTAAAGCCGTGTTTTTTTTTCTCCTCATCAAAACAACACTAAGAATAGAATCAAAGATAGTTCCATGAATGTTATGGATCTTGGGTCTGTACAAACAGAACCTAGACTTTATATGTTCCATAAAAGTGTATATTTATCCACAGCTATTGAAGGCATAATGACTTTTCCCTCATACAGTAAGTTCCATAATTGAGCTTTTAGGTCTGTGGCTACAGCTAAACAGTATTAGAGAAGAACTCTAGCAAAACTTCAAATACACTAGTACTGGAGAAAAAACAAAAACTGTACAAAAAAACATTGATTACCAGTGATTTCAGCTCCCATGCCTCCGTTGTCCTTGGTGACAGCTTGGACTGAAAGCATGCTCAAACCTACTGGGGGCTGGTGTTTTCATGTTTAACATCATCTTTAGCAAATGTCCTTGACACTTAAAGTGTCAAGGGTGGAGTAATGGTTTATAGGTTGAATGGAGACACACAGGAGACAGGCTCAGTGAGACCAACTCTTCACTTTTCTCTTTATTTCGTTTCTTTATTTATTTCAAATGTAGCTTATTCTCCAACAATGTAAAACAAAACAAAGATAAACATTTTGATATTTTCAGTTATGAATCCATGCCTGAACATTCCATACATGCTATAGTTGAGTTTCTTGGCTTTAAACAGGCACAGAATTAAAAACATGACTTCATCAACTCCTGCACTGTTATTATCTTCTGGTAAAGACAACATGCAGTTTTCAGAGCTTTGCTGTGTAAACAAATAGAGTGTTATGAAAACATACGACAGGGAAACTCAGTTCCATTTTGATGTGTTACTGTATTTACAAACAGTTTGGATAGCAGCCTTAGGCTAGCTGCTGCTGGCAGTGTTTGTACAACATAACATGCATTTGGCAAATCAGTTTCATGATTAGGTTTGGTCATCTCCCACACAAGATATCCCACACCTTAAATCCAGATGGTGAGTTTGAAATACATGACGCAATCCCTATTTAGAGGTTCCTCAGCTTTCAGCCTCTTTACCCTTCAATTCCTGGTTCATGTGCTCATATGCAGTGAGTACAATAGATAGTGGAAATGATTACATCAACTTTATAATGATTTCATACCTGCAATATATCTATAAAGATACTTTGTAACTGCTTTATGTAACCAAGGTTAAAATATTGTGATGACTGTCTCGACAGAGGCAACAGAAAGTCTTCTGGACTGAGAACTCAAGTCTAACTTAAACATTCACAAACACTCACAACCTTATACTGTATAATGTGGTATTAGTTTACATTGTTATTTGAGGGATATTTCCTAAATATAATTTTGCACATGACCATGCTAAATAATGCATACAAATTTAGCAATTGACTTTCTATAAAATGCTGATCAAGTTCATATTTTGATAATGCTCTACTTCAACATCTCCTTGGCCTCAAAAGTTTCCTTCTCAAACCAATCACTCTGCTTAGCTTTTTGTTCAACCCTGCTTCGACATGGTAACATGCACATGACTGTGTTTAGGGATTCATTAAATATTAAATACAATCACAACATTCAGTGCAGGTTTGCAAAAAGAACAACTTACTGTTAAATGTCATTGGTGGAGGGAGAAGAGTGTAGCTGTGGCTGATTCTGGGGGTGATGGGAGGGGTCACGCTGGGGACACTAGCCCCAGCAGCTTCCCCCTGAGCTGGGCTGAGATGGTGTATCTCAGGGGCTTGAGGGAGAGCCCATACGAGCAGTTCAGACTCGTGAGTTCAGACGGGTTTCTCTCAAAGCTACACTGGTGCAGCAGGATGGCCGAAAACAAAAAGATTTCCACCTTTGCTATTTGGTCACCGATACATCTCCGCTTCCCTGCCGAGAAGATCATGACACCGCTGGTCAGGTCCTTGTCGAGGTCACCGTTGTCGTTCAGGAAGCGTGAGGGGTCGAAGATGTGAGGGTCCTTCCACTTGAGAGGGTCGTGGTTGACGGACCACTGGTTGATGAACACCACGGTGTCTTTGGGGATATGCAGGCCTTCGATGGTGACGTCCGAGGTGGTGGAGTGAGGGATGGTGACAGGCACGAAGCTGGTGTAGCGCATGGTCTCGTAGATGAAGGCGTCCAGGTAGGCCAGGCTGCTCCTGTCATCTATGGTGGGTAGCCGGTCTCTGCCCACCACCTTGTCCACCTGGTCCTGCAGTTTGGCTTGGATGTCGGGGTACTTGATTAAAAGCAGCATGATCCACTGTAGAAAGGTGGACATGGTGTCTTGCCCTGCTCCGATGAGGTCTGTGATGATCGACTCCACAATGTCCTCGGTCAGGCCGCTGTGCTCCCCGTGCTCGATGATGTTGATGATGGCATCGCTCATGTCGCGCGTCACCTCGGGGTCGAACGTCTCCCTGTGCTGCACCACCTTGCTTTTCACAAAGGCAAAAAACACCTCGTTGAGGTGTTTGAAGTTGTGATAGATGCTGCGGACGGGGTTAGGGAAGGACTGGAGCCAGGGCATGACGTCCACCAGGCTGCCAGCTCCCACCGTCTCTCCAAACTTGTCCAGCCTCCCCAGCAGGGTCCTAAACTCCAGATCATCGTGTCCGTAACGTTTACCAAAGCACAGGGCACAGATGACGTTGGCGGCAGCTACAGTGAATTCACGAGAGGGATCGCAGTACCTCCCACCAGCACTCATCCTCAGAAACACCTGCACCAGATCCATGGCCTCTGCCACGATGTGCTGCTCGAAGGCTTTCTTGGTCTGACTGTTTGCAGAGGAAAACGCTCTGAGTGTTGACTGAGCGACCCGTCGATGCATCTTCCACTGTTTGCTGTAGTTAGTGAAGGTCAAACTCCTGCCACCAGACACAGATTGAAAAGATATAAAGTTGGGTCTGCCTGCAAACTCTGTGCTGTGTTGGACCAGGGCCTGTCTGATTGCCTTGTCTCCGTTGAGGACCACGATGTCGTTGCAGCCCAGCCTTATCTGATACACGTTGCCGTACTTCTTGGCCAGTCTGGAGAAGGTGATGTGGGGCATCTGGCCCAGCTGCATGGCGTTTCCCACCAGCGGCCAGGCGAAGGGTCCTGGCAGCCTTCTCTTCAGACGCAGGTTCCTGACCCACAGACACGCTTCCAGACAGAAGAGGAACACCAGGGTAGCCACCAGAGCAGGCTGGACCTGTCCGCTCCACTCCCTGATGCTGCTGCTGCTCTTCACCCCCCAGGCTGGGTCCAGCAGGGACATACTGACCGGGTCTTCCTTAAAAAGCTCAAACTAGTGTAAAATAATAAGTACGATTATCTTATTTTCAGTATAATGCTAATGTTGGTAAAAAAGTTCTGTCTTTGATGCAGTGAAATGAATCCATGTGAAAACAAAAAATATATATTATTCTGATTCAATAACTGCCTCTAAGATCATGGTGGTAGACTGATTCTAGAACTCCTAGGCAGAGAATCTCAGATGAGTGGAAATATAGTTTTCTAAGCTGTTGTCTTTAGTCAATATTTTTCAAGATTTAAGACTTTAGTGTCTGGTTTAGCTTCACTGCTGCTTCTTATATGTTTGCAGTTGGGGGGCAGGGCTCAGCATAACTCACACTCCTCCCATTGTTGTAACCAAGGAGACCAGCTGAATTATCTTTCTGCTGCTGGACCTTGAGGCGCGCGATGTTGACGTGAACGCGCAGGCGCTGCGGCAGCCTGTGAGGATGAGACGCAGCAACTGGTGACAAGTTCGAAAGTAACATTTGAGCCATTAAGTACAAACTTGAGACTTTAAAATCCAGAATTTACGTTGTGATAGTTTTGGTAGTGTGCCTGAGAACTCCAGAGCGCTTATGGCGAGATCAGAGCGTATTGCATAGCCTACGGTTGTCTCACGTGCGTGTTTACCATTTGAATGATTTTCCACGATGGGAACTTTTAAATCCTTATAATTTCCCTACATCATATGGCTACAGTTTCACTGTCTGTGAAGACTTATAAATAAAAAGTGTTTTCTGTTTTAACACATTTATAAGGAAGACTTGTTTATCTTTATATCTTTACTAAATAAATAACCTGTTGACAAGTAGGGCATTAGTAGAATATATATTTACATTTCTGTCATGTGTTCTTTTGTAGCGTGCTTTGGAAATCTGTCTGTGAATTCCATCTGCTTAGATTAATGTTTGAAAACCATTTTCAAAATCATATACTGTAAATAAAATGTCTTGTGTTTTGCATGAAACAGATCACCTTCGCGAATGGCGCGTGTCGAACTCCAACAGAGTGCACACGCACGGACCCCTACCTCATTGTCAAACTCGTCAGGTTAGTTAACCATTTCACACATGAATATGCTTGGCTTTAATTCATTCCGATAAACACTATATCACATAGCTTTAAAAGGGTTTTAAATGCATTCAATTTCCTTGTTCACCTGTTAGCCAATATTTCGTAGCTAACAACATTTTTTTAAATTTAGAAGAACAACACACTTATTACAAAATGGCCTCAACAAATTTAAATGAGAACGTAAAAATGTAATGTTACAATAGCAGTACATGCTCTTATTAGACTTGAGTGCTTATACAACAGACCTAACGCACACTACTAGCATAGACTGGCTATAAAATATTAATATTCCCATTCTAGCTGGTCTCATGCAATAGAGTTCCTCACAGCTTAACAATGCAGACTGTCTCTGCAGCTGTGCAGCACCCAACAGAAACTTTATATAATATAAAACTTATATAAACTCCCCTCTTTGGTTGCTGTCCTCAAAAGCTCTAGGAAAACTTCTCACCTGAAACACAATAAATGGAGATCTTGAACCATTTCTCAGACATAGTGTTGAATATACTAAATAAAGACCAGTGGGTTCCAGGCTTGTAAGGTTAGCGACACATGCAGAGAGTAATAAGTGTGTTGGCCTGCAGGTATGAAATACAGTATTCATTTCACCTTGTCAAGTAATGCGCCCGGTCTTGTGGATAGATGCTGTTTCAGACACGAGCGCGCACTGATCCTGGAAATTACCGTGGCATTGATTCTTCCAGTTCAAAGCCTAATTTTAGTTCCCCTGCATGGCAATTTTTTTTTTCCTTCGTTGCCAAAGAAGAAATGTGTGTTTCTTGTTTCCCCGCAAACAGGGAAGTTTATTTTTGCAGGGAGGTAATGACGCTAATTGAAGCACTAACCCGTTTCTGAAGCAGGGCAGTAAGCTAAGGGACAGAGACTGCAGTAATACTCCAGCACAATGATTCATTATCGGGGCTCGGGAAGGCAGAGGAGGACTGTGGGGTGTAGCGTGGGTCTGCTGGTGTCCAGATTCAAGGAAGAAACCTCTTTCATCTTTGAATCGCACAGTTTATGATTTATCCATCGAGAGAATAAAACGGCCTGAGTTTAGTCCAAATTAAATCTATTTAAGTACATTTAATTTCTATATGAATGACCATAAATTGTATAGAAAATAAATATTTAAAACACTGTCTATTTTTGCTTTCTAACCTGGTTGAAAAGCATGAAGGGAGTTTGTATTTTCCACATCTGACAGGTTGACCAGAGCTCTGATCACGTGTCAAAGGGAACATTAAGCAAAATGTTTCACTACAACTTTGCATTCAATTTTGTTACTCTATGAATGGAGGTTAGGAAGTTCTTACAAGTCGGACATTAATAGGGATCAGACACAGCTGCCTGTTCCATACTGCAAGGTATATATCCTCCATACTGCAGGGTATATATCCTCCATACTGCAGAGTATATATCCTCCATACTGCAGGGTATATATCCTTCATACTGCAGGGTATATATCCTCCATACTGCAAGGTATATATCCTTCATACTGCAGGGTATATATACTCCATACTGCAGAGTATATATCCTCCATACTGCAGGGTATATATCCTCCATACTGCAGGGTATATATCCTCCATACTGCAGGGTATATATCCTTCATACTGCAGGGTATATATCCTCCATACTGCAGGGTATATATCCTCCATACTGCAGGGTATATATCCTCCATACTGCAAGGTATATATCCTCCATACTGCAAGGTATATATCCTTCATACTGCAGGGTATATATACTCCATACTGCAGGGTATATATCCTCCATACTGCAGGGTAGCGCTGCATGGAAAACATGGGGAACAGAAGCACAAATCACACAGTTGATTCCTGATTGAACAAAAAAAACACATATTGTCTGGTCATCAACTGAATAGTTGTAGTATTTCTATTCACATAGCACACGCTCTTATCCAGGGACATTCCCCCCCGAGACAAGTAGGGTGAAGTGTCTTGCCCAAGGACACAACGTCACTTGGTATGGTGGGGAATCGATCCTGTAACCTTCTGATTTCTAGCCCGACTCCCTCACCGCTCAGCCATCTGACTCCCCATTTCACATCATTTCCTTTTTCGAAAAACTTTAATGTGTTGTTCAGGTGTCTCTGAACACAGTCTCTGGTCCAACATGAGACAGCGACGCTTACCAAGACCCAGGCTAACCAAGACCCAGGCTAACCAAGGCATGGGTGTCTCTGCTCTGTGGTTGGATGGGGAATCCTTCCCCTGGATGTAACACTACACCCCAACCCCCTCCCCCTCCCCCTGCCCCCCCCCCCCCCGTACAGAACTCTCTCTATACACATGTGGCCTCTCTCTAATCAGACCCAGGTTTGCTAGAGGGGGGGGAGGTCTCGTGTGTGCATTTTGCGTGTGGCTGCCGTGTTTGCCTGTGATTATCTCCTGTAGCCTGGCTGTGAAAGGTTGGCCCTGACCCCTAGCTGACTCGGCTGGGAGGGGGGCAGAGGGGGGCTGGGGAGATGGGGGTCTACCTGTGACATGTACTGCGCTGGAGGAGGGCAGTGCTGGGGGCCGACTTTGGCTTGTGGAAACAGAGCCAGCGGTGGACTGTGCTGGTCTGCATAGCCCTGCGGCTCTGGAGCTAATCACTGTTTACTAGTCTCATTTCCACTTCTCAGTGAGCTACTGTCACGCACAGTACCGCCAGGAGGAAGGAAGGAGGGGGAGCAAGGGGTGCAGGGAAAGGGCGCAGGGAGAGGGAGGGAGAGGTAGGGGGAACAGGGAGAGGGAGGGAGAGCAGGGAGAGGTAGGGGGAACAGGGAGCAGCTAGAGGGTGGGGGAGCAGGGAGAGGTAGGGGGAACAGGGAGCAGGGAGAGGGGGGGAGGTAGGGGGAACAGGGAGCAGGGAGAGGGGGGGGAGGTAGGGGGAACAGGGAGCAGGGAGAGGTAGGGGAGGTAGGGGGAACAGGGAGAGGGAGGGAGAGCAGGGAGAGGTAGGGGGAACAGGGAGCAGGGAGAGGGGGGGGAGGTAGGGGGAACAGGGAGCAGGGAGAGGTAGGAGGGGTAGGGGGAACAGGGAGAGGAAGGGAGAGCAGGGAGAGGTAGGGGGAACAGGGAGCAGGGAGAGGGGGGGGAGGTAGGGGGAACAGGGAGCAGGGAGAGGTAGGGGAGGTAGGGGGAACAGGGAGAGGGAGGGAGAGCAGGGAGAGGTAGGGGGAACAGGGAGAGGGTGGGGGAGCAGGGAGAGGTAGGGGAGGTAGGGGGAACAGGGAGCAGGGAGAGGGGGGGGAGGTAGGGGGAACAGGGAGCAGGGAGAGGTAGGGGAGGTAGGGGGAACAGGGAGAGGGAGGGAGAGCAGGGAGAGGTAGGGGGAACAGGGAGCAGGGAGAGGGGGGGGGGAGGTAGGGGGAACAGGGAGCAGGGAGAGGTAGGGGAGGTAGGGGGAACAGGGAGAGGGAGGGAGAGCAGGGAGAGGTAGGGGGAACAGGGAGAGGGTGGGGGAGCAGGGAGAGGTAGGGGGAACAGGGAGCAGGGAGAGGGGGGGAGGTAGGGGGAACAGGGAGCAGGGAGAGGGGGGGGAGGTAGGGGGAACAGGGAGCAGGGAGAGGTAGGAGGGGTAGGGGGAACAGGGAGAGGAAGGGAGAGCAGGGAGAGGTAGGGGGAACAGGGAGCAGGGAGAGGGGGGGAGGTAGGGGGAACAGGGAGCAGGGAGAGGTAGGGGAGGTAGGGGGAACAGGGAGAGGGAGGGAGAGCAGGGAGAGGTAGGGGGAACAGGGAGAGGGTGGGGGAGCAGGGAGAGGTAGGGGAGGTAGGGGGAACAGGGAGCAGGGAGAGGGGGGGGAGGTAGGGGGAACAGGGAGCAGGGAGAGGTAGGGGAGGTAGGGGGAACAGGGAGAGGGAGGGAGAGCAGGGAGAGGTAGGGGGAACAGGGAGCAGGGAGAGGGGGGGGGAGGTAGGGGGAACAGGGAGCAGGGAGAGGTAGGGGAGGTAGGGGGAACAGGGAGAGGGAGGGAGAGCAGGGAGAGGTAGGGGGAACAGGGAGAGGGTGGGGGAGCAGGGAGAGGTAGGGGGAACAGGGAGAGGGTGGGGGAGCAGGGAGAGGTAGGGGAGGTAGGGGGAACAGGGAGCAGGGAGAGGTAGGGGAGGTAGGGGGAACAGGGAGCAGGGAGAGGTAGGGGAGGTAGGGGGAACAGGGAGCAGGGAGAGGTAGGGGAGGTAGGGGGAACAGGGAGCAGGGAGAGGGGGGGAGCAGGGAGAGGTAGTTGGGGAGCCGATGGGACTGGAAAAGGGGAGAGCAGACTCAACCATAACATACTGTGGACTGTGGCCCTCCCTGCAGCCACGCAGGTAACACCGGACACTGCAAGGTCAGACGGACATGTTCAAGATTAGTGGGCTTTGGGGGGGGGGGGGGGGGGGGGTGTTGAGAGACTTAACTCGTCTTCCTGACAAACATGGACAAGTCACTGTCTGGATTGAGTACACGACTTAGAAAGGAAAAGAGTACAACCACAACAACAACGAAAACCTTTGGGCACCATTCATGTCAGTGGAATGATAACATCTTGAGTTTGTGGTTGGAGGAAGAAGCCTTGTCACGTAACGTGGATTCAAGAAAAACGATGGCTGTCAACCATCCACTTTTTTCTCAAAACGTTTTTTTTCCCAAAACGTTCTTTTCAAAACGTTTTGTCACACACAGTGAAAGAAGAAGAGAGGTAAGGAGAGAGAGAGAGAGACATCACACCACCTAATACAGATTCAATAAATGGAGATCTTTTTGAACACGGAACTTGTTCAAACTTTAAAAACTTTTTAACGAACTTTAAAAAACGTTATTTCCCCCCCAAAATCATTTCAACCAAAAAATTATATAAGTAAATAAATCATTTTTTATATATAAACGTATTCTTCTAATATTTATTTTCATACTTTTTTTCTCCCCAACTTCTTTTTCCAAAATAATTTCTTCAACCTTTCCAAAAAATACATTATAAACGTATTTTTCAAAACAAACAAAAACACAGTTCACACACATAGTGAAGGGAGAAGAGAGGATACACAGAGATCATGCCACCAAATACAGATTTAAAATAAACTAAAGAGGCTGGCTTGAAAATGTAAGAAGCAGAAATGTATTTTTATAAAAAAGTGAGAGTGAAAGTAAAAAGTTTTCCGAAAATTTTACAGTGAAGTACTGATACCAGAACAATCTATAAGTAACAATGTATTTGTACTTCGTTACTTCCCATCTTTGGAAGTAAGCAAATCAACTTTCTTTTAAGAGTAAGCGTAAAAAAGTCCTGTAAGCTAAATAAGAAGTTATCAGAACAAATCATTTAAATATCTTAAATTAAAGTGTGGTGCAGCGTTTTTGTGAAATAGCGCGATACAGTACTCTGACATCCATGATACATCCCATAATATGGCCTTATCCGTCAGTCCATACAAATATACATCTTCAATTTCAAATGTTTGGGGGGAGGCAAGAGGTTAAGGTGAACAAGGGTAGGATGACGTAACAACAACTGTTTACATAACTGCTGCCTGTGTAGTCACTTGCAGCATACCCTGCAAAACATTCTCAGGAGACCAAACTTCAGAACAATTTTGTTTTGGATTTGACCATGTTCTTTCCACGTGTAAGACAATCTATAAGCCTGGTTATAGAACCCTGCCCCCCCCCTCTATAAGCCTGGTTATAGAACCCTGCCCCCCCCTCTATAAGCCTGGTTATAGAACCCTGCCCCCCCCTCTATAAGCCTGGTTATAGAACCCTGCCCCCCCCCTCTATAAGCCTGGTTATAGAACCCTGCCCCCCCCCTCTATAAGCCTGGTTATAGAACCCTGCCCCCCCCTCTATAAGCCTGGCTATAGAACCCTGCCCCCCCCTCTATAAGCCTGGTTATAGAACCCTGCCCCCCCCCCCCTCTATAAGCCTGGTTATAGAACCCTGCCCCCCCCCTCTATAAGCCTGGTTATAGAACCCTGCCCCCCCCCCCCCTTTATAAGCCTGGTTATAGAACCCTGCCCCCCCCTCTATAAGCCTGGCTATAGAACCCTGCCCCCCCCCTCTATAAGCCTGGTTATAGAACCCTGCCCCCCCCCCCTCTATAAGCCTGGTTATAGAACCCTGCCCCCCCCCCCTCTATAAGCCTGGTTATAGAACCCTGCCCCCCCCTCTATAAGTCTGGTTATAGAACCCTGCCCCCCCCAGAGAGCCTGGTTATAGAACCCTGCCCCCCCCAGAGAGCCTGGTTATAGAACCCTGCCCCCCCCCTCTCTATAAGCCTGGTTATAGAACCCTGCCCCCCCCCTCTATAAGCCTGGTTATAGAACCCTGCCCCCCCCCTCTATAAGCCTGGTTATAGAACCCTGCCCCCCCCTCTATAAGCCTGGCTATAGAACCCTGCCCCCCCACCTCTATAAGCCTGGTTATAGAACCCTGCCCCCCCCCCCTCTATAAGCCTGGTTATAGAACCCTGCCCCCCCCTCTATAAGTCTGGTTATAGAACCCTGCCCCCCCCTCTATAAGCCTGGTTATAGAACCTTGCCCCCCCACCTCTATAAGCCTGGTTATAGAACCCTGCCCCCCCCCCCTTTATAAGCCTGGCTATAGAACCCTGCCCCCCCCTCTATAAGCCTGGTTATAGAACCCTGCCCCCCCCCCCCCCCCCCCCCAGAGAGTGGGGTGTGGAGATTCTACGAGCAGATTAAAATGAGCCAGAGTAGGGAAAAGTAGAAATGGCTTCGAGATGACCCGTCACTCCGCAATTTGTCTCAATGCTCATCCGTTGCCGGCTGACAAACCAGTAGCCTACAGCTCAGTAAGTTTGCATTTCCCACCTTAACGCCAGCTGTGCGTAATGATGATCTGTATGCGCATTTCCAGCTTTTCTTTGAAATTCCCCGACTATGCATCACATCCCTTTTGCATACTTAAAGCACTGATGATCTCACAACGGGAAGTTGGCCTAGTTGATTCAGTAATTGTTTTAGAAGACTGTTTCTGTGACAAATGTAGAAATATTCCTTAAAAAAGAGAATCAAAAGAGCTGTTTTGTAAATTGTGAAATAAAATGGTTAAGAGAAATTATGGAGACATATAGCTGGAGCCAAGACGTGTAATCAAGGTCTTGTTTTGTATTGCATATAATTATTAGTGCTGTCAAACGATTAAAATATTTAATCGCGATTAATCGCATTAATGTCATAGTTAACTCGCGGTTAATCATAATTAATCGCACATTTTAATCTATTCTCAATGTCCCTTGATTTATTTTTGTCACATTCTTTTTTTTCAAATTTTAATGCTCTTATCAACATGGAAAAGTGGTTCGGATTGCTTCGTGCCAATATTTTTTTTATTGAAAACAACATTGCAATCGCCTGGCTTTGACGAGGGGGCGGAGAATTCGCATCAGCTGTGTGCTTGGCCATCAAGTGGTATTTCAGACTGGACGTGCTGCAATGATAGCTCAGTTTACAACGACAAAACACACAGATCACTGGTCTTGTCAATGGAACCATTTGGCAACTTTTTAAAAGTAAACTCTCCATTCAGAATCTTATTGGCATCCATTTCGGCATCTCGCACTCGCCATCCACTCAAAACGTAACGTTAGCCTACTACAAGAGAATGTCTACTATCCGTAAACGGGCTCTGCTACTACTCTTTAGCCGGCTCGCAAGCCAAACAAGTGTTTGTTTCTCTTTAGCCGGCTGTGTTTGTGGCGCGCCTGTTGTTTTGTTTCCGGTCTAGCTAGATCCGGTGTGGTGTTGTAGTTTTTCTAAAGTCGGTAATTGTTGCAACAGCATGTGAAAAAAACTACAAAGTCTGCAAGGCCAAAAAGAGCGTTAATCGCGCGATAAGAAAATTGACGCCGTTAATTTGGGTTTGCGTTAACGCCGTTAATAACGCGTTAAACTGACAGCCCTAATAATTATAATAATAAAATTGCATATTATATATTTAAATTATTTTGCTTGTGTCATGTTTGTGTCAAACAAATAAGTATTTTATTTTCTAAGGCTTGGGGAACTTACAAAATACCATGTCAATGTGTGACATCATGCTAGTGAGTGCGTGTGTGTGTGTGTGTGTGTGTGTGTGTGTGTGTGTGTGTGTGTGTGTGAGTGAAGTTTTAAAGCATCTGGATTGTTTTCAGTCATGGTGTAAAGACACAGTATAGCAGGGAACTGTTCTAGCACTACACTACTGTACTTCACTTGTCTTAGGTTTATAAGGTTAGTATAGGTTTATAAGGTTAGTATAGGTTATTATGCGTATGTTATGTTATGCCAGGTTGCTTTGCTATGTCTTGTCCTAAGAATTTCAGTGCCCAATCTGACCCTGTGTTGTTCTGTCTTTCTGACAATAAAATACTTGAACTAAACTAGCAGGGCACAGCTGACTCTGATTGCTGCCTCTGTTCTAGCAGGGCACAGCTGACTCTGATTGCTGCCTCTGTTCTAGCAGGGCACAGCTGACTCTGATTGCTGCCTTTGTTTTCATCATGAGTGTGTGTGTGGAGAGTCAGGTGGCTGAGCGGTTAGGGAATCGGTCTAGTAATCAGAAGGTTGCCGGATCGATTCCCGGCTTTGCAAAATGACGTTGTGTCCTTGGGCAAGGCACTTCACCCTACTTGCCTCGGGGGGAATGTCCCTGTACTTACTGTAATTCGCTCTGGATAAGAGCGTCTGCTAAATGACTATATGTAAATGGGAGTGTGTGTGTGGGCTTGCTGGTGTGCAGCTTGCCTCAGGGCTGGAAGGAGTAATTACTGTAGCGGAGCCAACATGATCTTTACCGAAACCAGGAAGTGAGTCGTGTGTTTAAATCCCTTAAAAATGCTGCTTTCCAGTTCTCCCAACTGAATGCCGCCATTTGCTTCAGTACCTGTGTTTTTCCTGTCATGTTTTCACTGCAAACAATGAAGAGACTGGAACTGTTTGTGTGGATCACACACCTCATCTGTCTGTGTGTGAGACAAATTGACTGTGGGAATGTGACATGCTGATGTGCGTTTAATGTGCGTTTAATGTGCGTTTAATGTGCGTTTAATGTGTGTTACATGTGTGTTCCATGCCCATCTTTTCTAGATGGATAGAGAGAGCCCAAGCCACCCAGGAGTGTTTCCCACGGCAGGATGTAAATCAGCATCATTTGAATGTTTTGCATCTCAAACACTCTCCATCTGACCATAGAAAGAGAGAGGGAGAGAGACAGATAGAGAGAGAGGGAGAGAGACATAGAGACAGAGAGAGGGGGGGGGGAAGCCTCCCCAGTCATGGGTGAACACCAGCCTCAGAGGCTTTCATGGTGGATGGGTTTCATATGGTCCTGGGGGTCCGGGGGCTGGGGGGTCCTGGGGGCTGGGGGGCCCGGGGGCACAGTGCCCAGGTCATCTGGCCCAGACCTACTGTATCTGCCTCAGCCGGCAGCAGATCAGTAGGATACAAATGAAATGTATTTCTGTGAGAGATCTGAAGCAAAGTACTGGACTCAGTCAGAGGGTCTGTTTCCATGGAGAGCTCTGGAGCTGAGGTTATCTGAGGTCTTCTGGACAGAACAGCTCCCATGTTGCGTTCAGCCAGATGGCTCTTGTGTGTTTGGGCCTAACCAGGCAGCCATGACATGCCCGGTTACTGGCCCCTGGACCAGCTGGGTGAGAGGGAACAGTTTCTGCTGCCAATAGGACCCACCAACACGTCCCAGGATTCAGTGTGAGATCCTGGTGAGGGGAGGGGTGATGACTGGTCCCCCTCCCTCCCTCCCTCCCTCCCTCCCTCCCTCCCTCCCTCCCTCCCTCCCTCCCTCCCTCCCTCCCTCCCTCCCTCCCTCCCTCCCTCCCTCCCTCCCTCCCTCCCTCCCTCCCTCCCTCCCTCCCTCCCTCCCTCCCTCCCTCCCTCCCTCCCTCCCTCCCTCCCTCCCTTTCCTCTCTTCACCAGCTCTGTCACCCCTGATCTGGGTTGATGGGCCGGCTGCAGCATGACGGGACACATGACTCTGTCCCTGCGTGAGAAGACTGGCTGCTCTCTGGCTGGGCTTGTTTTCTTTGCGTGACCATGTCCTCCTCCCTGTCACTCCTGCCACCTCCCGCTGAGCCCTCCACGACCCCTTTCACGCCCTCGTTAGCCGCAGCACTGCTGGTTTATTTGCTTTGGCCAGTCGCCCGTGTGAAAGGCTCATTCGGGCCCGGTGTAGGGGGAGTGGGGTCATGGAGGGGTAGGACTGGAGGTGTGGAGGAGTGGGGTCATGGAGGGGTAGGACTGGAGGTGTGGAGGAGTGGGGTAATGGAGGGGTAGGACTGAAGGTGTAGGGGAGCAGGGCGGGAGGAGGGTGGATGAGGTAGAGGTGAGGGGGTGTTGGTTCAGGTGAGGTGATGTTCATGTTTATTTAGAGCAATGGTGTGTGTGTTTTGGTGTGGGGGGGGGGGGGGCGTTCTGATAGTGTGTGACTGTGTGTGCTTGCAGGGGTGTGTGTTTGTGGTGGTGTGTGCTTGCAGGGGTGTGTGTGTGGTGGTGTGTGCTTGCAGGGGTGTGTGTGTGGTGTGTTTGAGTGTGACCTCTCCCTGCCTGCTGAAAGAGAGATCTGCCCCCACTGGAACTGCTGTTGAGGAAGGACATCAACATGCAGGTCATCTAGAGTTTACAGATCGGGCTGGGGTCTGTGTGGCTGCTGGGGTCTGATTGGCTGCTGGGGTCTGTGTGGCTGCTGGGGTCTGATTGGCTGCTGGGCCGAGCTGCACCCTGTGTCAGGGACTGCTCTGATGAGGTCAGGTGGTCAGACAGGAAGTAAGTGTGGAAGGTGCAGTGTGTCATTACATAATGTGTTGATTTTACTGTCTGCAGTGCAGTGTTTAACGGACTATCATCAGAACAACAGAAGGAGATTCGACTGTGTGTAGAGGATTGAGAGTGCTGTTCATCAAGAGGGTCTGTGTGTGTGTGTGGTGTGTGTGTGGTGTGTGTGTGGTGTGTGTGTGGTGTGTGTTCATTCAGTCAGGATGTCCAGTGTTCATGTTGGGACATTTTCAGACATCATATGTAATGTAGCACCTCATATCCACACACTCACACACACGTGCACCACACACACAAGGATGAATCCCATAAAGGATGAATCCCATAAAGGATGAATCCCATAAATCAGCAGCAGTTCAGACTTCAGGCAGACGTCACAAGTATGTTCCAGATTAACCTCTGCCTCCTGCCCAGTCAGAGCTCTCCCTGCCCCGGGAGCAGGTGGGCCGGGGACCTGGATGTAAACACAGACTTGTTTTTTGTGAACAAAAGTTGAACCCCTATACTTATGCATGTATACTTTAGTTGGGACAATATTTCAGTCCCTAAAGGTTCTTGTTTAGGTCACATGACAGCAGGTTTCTGAAAGAGCTGCACACTCCAAGTCATCAAGGAATCCTGAGTCCAGGTAAACATTTCTCTGTTTCTTCCCAATTTAGCAAACAGGTCATTATCAACCAGCAACACTGCAGTCGAGCTTGGAAACAGTATTTCATCAGTGCCATAATCACATAGCTTAATGGGCACTTGCACCATGCTGAAGAGGTTTATTCTCTCCAAATGAAAATTCAGCGACCGCAAATTGTGCGGTTTGTCTGTTGGAGCCCGACATGTTTCCCCGAGGAGCTCAGACTTCCATGACTGACAAATGAGAGACATTACAAACACTGAAGAAGATTCCTCCCTCCCCTTCCTGGAAACAGGAGTTTCTGGTGGTCCCTGATTGTAAACTGCTACTAGTGCAAACACACATAGATGCAAAGAAGATCTGATTGGGATTGGCATGCGATTGGAAACACAGCCGCTGGAAACACAGCCTTGTAAACGAAGAGTCTCACACTCGGATGTGTAAAGTGGAAATCTACAGAGGAAACACAAGCTCACTAGCAAGAGACACATGAATCCCTCAGAGACAGACAGAGATACAGACAGACAGAGAGACAGAGAGACAGAGAGACAGAGAGACAGAGAGACAGAGAGACAGACAGACAGACAGACAGACAGACAGAGAGACAGAGAGACAGAGAGACAGAGAGACAGACAGACAGAGAGACAGAGAGACAGACAGACAGACAGAGAAACAGACAGACAGACAGAGAGACAGAGAGACAGAGAGACAGAGAGACAGAGAGACAGAGAGACAGAGAGACAGACAGACAGACAGACAGACAGAGAGAGAGCTCCCTAGCCAGAGACAAATGAATCCCTCAGAGAATGCCACACTTGAGCAACAGTCTGACAAAACTGGAAACAGACCCCTGTGGGCTAGAAGCACACACACACACACACACATGTACACACACGTACACACACACCCCACATCCTGCTGCACTTCTACCCAGAATGCTTGTCCCCAGGGGAAATGACAGATAAGGATCTCACGACTGCTTTCTCTCTCTGGTCCCAGACAAACGCTCCGCTGCATCACGTTAATTTAACCAGGATGTTGAAGAACATTTTGGTTTTGGAATTCAGATTTTTCGTTGTAAACTAACGGATGTTGCTTTTTAAATGCAAGACAAAGTAATACATTTCTTGATTAGAAACATGAATAATCATTAATAAAACATTAATAATCAGATAGAATTAGAACAATGCCTTTGTATAAAAAAGTAGTTTTGTTTCTACCTGTTGTGGTATTAAAACAAGGATAAATGTAGTGCCAAATGAAGCATGAATCAGCTCTTTTATCTAAACTCTTCATCATTGTGGGAAAACTATTACCGCTTCTGCAAGGCGAAATAACACAACTTAACCAAGTGTGAATTTTAAAGGGAACATAACAGCCAAGTTACTGAAAGACAAACCAGGCCAAGGCTTGACAGAGTCCAGACCACCTTCTTTCCTCACCATCCTGCTTCCTGTCTCAAAAGTGTGGGACCAAACAAGAAGTTATGAGTTTGGCCCAAATCCCTCAGAAATACGAACGCGTTGGTCTAAAACGCTTGCTGTATCCTCAGTCCTGCAGCTTCATCTGAAAGATTGATTTCTACATTCTGTGTGGATAGGTTCTATTGTGAAAGCGTGTGTGGAGATAGTGTAGATGTAAGTCTATACTTCCAAGATCATGGGATGTTTTATCAGCGTTTTGTAAGCTGGTGTAGCGTGTGCTGGTCGTGTCAGTAGCATTTCAGCTAGCTGCCCATGGGAGCCCGCTGTATCAGGGTGGGATTGGTGGAAGTGTGGGTGACTGATGGGGTAATAGTGCTGCAAGGTCACAGGTCAAGGGGTTAATGTGTTTCCCTGGCCGGGGGAGGGTGGTGGGGGCACCCCCATGCGTGCCACGGAGCAGCCAGCCCCCTTGCCCCCCCCCCCCTGACGTGAGAAGGGCAGACGGACTCCGTGGGGAGGAGAGGCATGACATCAGAGGGCAAGCCTACCCCCCGACCTGAATGCTTTTACAGGTTCACCCCCCTCCATCCCTCCTGCCGCCCCACACAGCATGTCCCCCTTGCAACACACACGCAAACACACAGCATGCTGTCTCCCAGTCCTCCAGCCCCTCCAGTCCTCCAGCCCCTCCAGTCCTCCAGCCCTCCAGCCCTCTCAGTCCTCCAGTCCTCCAGTCCTCCAGTCCTCTCAGTCCTCCAGTCCTCTCAGTCCTCCAGTCCTCCAGTCCTCCAGCCCCTCCAGTCCTCCAGCCCTCCAGCCCTCTCAGTCCTCCAGTCCTCTCAGTCCTCCAGTCCTCCAGTCCTCCCAGTCCTCCAGTCCTCCAGTCCTCCAGTCCTCCCAGTCCTCCAGTCCTCCAGTCCTCTCAGTCCTCCAGTCCTCCAGTCCTCCAGCCCTCCAGTCCTCTCAGTCCTCCAGTCCTCCAGTCCTCCAGTCCTCCAGTCCTCTCAGTCCTCCAGTCCTCCAGTCCTCCAGCCCTCCAGTCCTCTCAGTCCTCCAGTCCTCCAGTCCTCCAGTCCTCCAGTCCTCTCAGTCCTCCAGTCCTCCAGTCCTCCAGCCCTCCAGTCCTCTCAGTCCTCCAGTCCTCCAGTCCTCCAGTCCTCCAGCCCCTCCAGTCCTTCCAGTCCCTCCAGCCCCTCCAGTCCTCTCAGTCCTCTCAGTCCTCCAGTCCTCCAGTCCTCCACTCCTCCAGTCCTCTCAGTCCTCCAGTCCTCCAGTCCTCCAGCCCTCCAGTCCTCTCAGTCCTCCAGTCCTCCAGTCCTCCAGTCCTCCAGTCCTCCAGTCCTCCCAGTCCTCCACTCCTCCACTCCTCCACTCCTCCAGTCCTCCAGTCCTCCAGTCCTCTCAGTCCTCCAGTCCTCCAGTCCTCTCAGTCCTCCAGTCCTCCAGTCCTCCAGCCCCTCCAGTCCTTCCAGTCCCTCCAGCCCCTCCAGTCCTCCAGTCCTCCAGTCCCCTGCAGGCAGCCCTCTCCCAGTCCTCTGCTTAGCAGCTGATGAGAGGTAAATGTGAGTAGTAAGAGAGAGACAGAAGTGATTCCTACCTCACGGGATACAGAGAGAGACAAGCTGGAGAGGGTTAGGGTTACACAGCTTGTCTCAGGGAAGTGTCTTGCTCTCTCCTTTCCATCCATTTATTTTAGCCCCCAAAGCAGATACTGTATGCATTGTGTTTCCCCAATCACAACCTACAACCTGGTAGCACATCTCTCACCTCCCCCTCCACCCCCCTCACCCCCCCCCCCCATCCTCCCTCATCTCCCCCAGTCCTGGGCCTCATTTCGTGCTTGTAGCAACAGTAACTCTGCTTCTCTGACATGCCGTAACGACCCAGTCATAAATCCGCACACTTAACTTCCAGCTCTGGGTCTGGGTCGCCGTGGTGACATGCGAGGGGGCGGGGCCTGGGGCACCCCCAGGTGCCCCAGGGCGGAGCCTCGTGGGCCCCCCTCTCTACTGTCACGCGAGCCCTGCCCCGAGTCTGGACCTCAGCCTTCTTTACTGCAGCCTGCAGGGAAACCAGACTCTACAGAGGGCCCCGGCCTACATCAATTTCACGAGCAAAGTTACGGGGAAATAAATCATTTCAAGGACTTATGAGAAAGGAGCTGGGAGGGGTGGAGGTGGCGGAGGGGGGCGTCCTGGGGCTAAGGCAGCACAGAAAACAAAACGTTGTCTGTGCACTGTGACGCGTTCCCAGTTTCTGCTGCTCAGATACGGTGTGATAACACTGCTGGGATAACAAGCATCCCTTTAAAATGTTCCCTCCAAGTGGAGGTATGTGAATTATGCAATTAACTGTTCTGCAGGGATCAAGGTTTCTGCCTCTAGAATAATAACCGAATATTCAGCTATCTGCTTAGCTAATTCTATTAGCCTAATCATATTTCCTCCTTACATACAGGCCTCCGGGATTAAGGCTTCTAGCTTTACAGGTCATTTGAGATAGGCAATTTGGCTTTTACGAGGCAGGATTTGGCCCCGTCTCCGTAACATAAAATACCTGCAAAGGACAAGCCATTTTTCTAGTAACCTGAAATGTGTTTATCATAAAACTGGCCCCTCGCACACACTCTGACTGTAGCTGATAACAGCATGGACAGCCTGCAGCAGGACCCTCAGTCTGGTATTGTCTGGGCCTGGAGAGGACTGGGAGGGGTTGGACAAGAGGAAGGTGTCCAGACACATACAAGTGTGAGGGATTCCTGGCCTGATAAACACAGTCCCACATGCTGAAGGCTGGTTTGGGAGCAGTTTGGTTGTTGCGTAGCTCTGGAGAGAGGGAAAGAACTCTCTCTCTCTCTCTCTCTCTCTCTATAACCCTCTCACAATTTCAGTAAGATAGGGATATGAATGAGTTCCTTAGTTATACGATGCAGCCTGGTGCAATTGACCTTGAACCTGGAGGTCTGAATCTCTGTATTGTGAAAACATCTGCAGCATGAATACAAGAGCTGCTGATTAGCCAGTGACTCTCAGCTGAGAGGCGTTTGAGTCGCCAGTGTGTTCAGCCGGCAGGGGCTCCTCTCACACCCCTCTGTGGTACGCTGGGAATGAGATGAGGGGGAGGGGGTGCAAATCAAACATGTATGGCAGTAATTACCCTGGTTCTTGGCTGGCACGCTGGGTCATTTAGAAGATTCATCAGCCATAGATAAATAAACAGGGTTCCCTCTCAGTATGGCGCCCAGCAAACCACCAGGTTGTTCAGCTTGGCTTTGGTCCGCTCTCTGCAATCCTGTGCACCCATGTGCAGGGCAGGGGAGCTGGCTGAGGGGGTTTCAGAACAGGCAGAGAGCTTCTTCCCCTCCACGTCCAGATCCGCTTCAACACAACCACATCGGATGTCTCCTCTCAGAAACTGTCTGTCTGTCTGTCTGTCTGACTGACCGTAGATTCAGGGAACAAGACTCGGAAAATCAAACCTGGTCGCCAGCAGCCATTCATGTCAGTGAGTAGGAGAGAATGCAATCGTCCTGTGTGATTTAAATTTGCACAAAACTAGGCCAATTTTGTGGTTTTAAGACTAGCACAATAAAACATGTATTTCATCCCAGCCCCAAAATTGTATTTATGCGAGAGGGTTATGGGTGACCTGGCAGTGCTCTGCTTGTACTTAAGTTCCTCAATCTGCAGCATAAGGTGATATTGGGGCTATATCCCTGTAGTTAGTACTAACAAACAGTAGAGAGACAGATACAAATCTTACTGATACAACTTAATTTTTATTCATAACTTCAGCCACCAGTAATAATAGTTCAATCAATACATCCAAATGAACATAAAAAGTTTAAGCAAACTGTCTCCAAAGTAACCACCTAGCGTGGTTAAACTCATCCTGGATGTTAGATCCTCAATAGCAGGCAGGACTCTGCTGCAGATACACACTTCTATCTATGCTCAGAATCAGAAACGCAATAGTGCCCCCTTTTGGATACAATAAAACATGGGAGCATAATATAGAGGCAACTAGTATGACATAAACCAACAATATGATTATGTTTGTAGATGATTGGATTTCTGATACAAGCAGTATGGTACTGAAGGCATCGGTCTAATCTACATTCAGATCTACATTACAACCGACTGTATTACAGATTAATGGATACAATAGTGCATAGCTATCCTGGAGAACATTATGTATGTTACAGAACAGAGCTATTGCTAGTTGATATCATAGCTGTTTGTTGTCTTCTCCGTGCTACTGCTGGTGAACGCAGACACTGGCCTGGCCTCAAAACCCCGGCTGTTCTTGTAGTAATAAATGAAAAGGAAAAAACCTGGAGAAAACAAAGGAGATTACATCTCACAACAGGAAGTCCTTCACATCACAACAGGAAGTTCATCACACAGCCACAACAGGAGGTTTTTCAGGTATATCATTCTAACTATACCCCCCAAAATAAATCACAAATCAGTTACGCTTTTTATAAGATTGGATTCACGCCTAGAGATGATCTTTTCTTGGCTGGGCCCACCTTGGAAGGAGTTGATAATGCTGAAGATGTAGTAAGATGGGATGGCCATGGGTCCGTAGCTGAAGAAAGCAAAGCCCCAGGACAGGCCGAGCATGGAGAACAAGCCCAGGATGGAGAAGGTGTTTGTGGGTGTGGAGCCTTTCGCCACCTTGGTCTTGAGATGCTTCTGTAGCTGAATATGTCGCACCACGAAGATGAAGATGGCCAGGTTGAAGAGAAACACCAGCGTGTAGTAGCCAATGTTTACTGCATAGTGAACCTGGACATCAGGGATCCAACACCTGAAATATAATAACATTTTATTCGCACTGTTTTGTTCAATTTGTCATGGAAAATGTAATTGCTGAATTGCAGTAGCGGAAACTTACATGTTTACTTTGCTTCCATCATCTACATGTATGGTTTGCATTTTATATTTATTAAGGGAAATGAGGATGACAACAACAAGACCTGGAGTAACTGGAAGACAGAACATGGATGTTTATGGAAATACAGATGTAAAATATGTTGGAGGCACAAGGACAGCTCTGTAATCACTCTCACCCCATCCGGAAATGTAAATCTTCACCAGGTAGCTTTTGATAGCAGTATTGACATCTTTCATCTGCAGGAAAATGTGGAGGGCCTCTAAAAAGAACCAGGTAAATGTGGACAGCATGAAGTAGTGCATAGCCGCGGCTATGACCACACAGGAGGCTAGGTTCTTCAAGTCTGCGATGGTCTGGTTCAGGAGGAAGATGAAGTTTAGGAAGAACAGGGACAGGAAGAGGTTCATCAGGATTTTGGTGGTGGAGTTCGACTTGGCTGACCTGCGACAGAGAAGGAAGTGAGTCAGTAGACTCAGTTATCAGTGTTTCAGCCTTCTCGGCTTGTTGGCCTGTCAAAACCATCAAACCACGACAACCAGGAAGGTTGTTTTGAAGCATGATTGTTACCTCATAGCACACTGCATGAAGAGAGCGACTGCCAGGAAGAACATGGATAAGCCAGAGCCGATGTAGGAGATGTACGTTAGAGACTTCACGTCTGCTGAGCTCATCTTGTCTGTTTGTGACTGTTGCAGTTAGAGTTTGGAAAGTCAGTGAGTGAGGGGGAGCGCTACAGAGCAGCCAACACACACAGATACAGCTCTTCTTCACAGGTATACAAAGGAGAGGAGTCTCACCATTAAAATAGCAAAGAAGGACAAATGAGTACAGTTGCATTTGATGCTGTCGTTGAGAAACTCTGTTTCACATCCATCAGTGGTCCATTTGACTTCCCCTGAAAAACAGAGAGTCAGCTTACCTGTCTGGAACATTCCTCCTGCTAGAACTGCTCTATCGCGATGCTGTTTATAATCATGAGTATATCTGGTTGGGGTAGTACCTTCACCATTCCAGGAATTGCAAGTGAAATTACATTCCTCTGCATTGCACTGTTCCTTCTGGAAAACAACACACACCAGATGAAGTCCCCTGGTCTCTCTCCTCACATGTGTCCAGGCCTGTCTCCCTCTGTCTGGTTAACTCACCTGGTTAACGCCTCTGTAGTGAATGTCAATGGTATCTGTGAGGTTGTGGATTTCAGCCCCCATTTTGATCCCAACTACCTCATTATTCAAAACCTTGCTTTTTAATTTATCCTGAAGAGAGTGGGTAGATGGATGGATTGAAATGAGACGTAGATGTTGGATTCAACCTTGCTGAAGCTTACCAGTTTACTGTGCCTGGTAACAGTCATGCTGTTTACTGTGCCTGGTAGCAGTCATGCTGCCTGGTAGCAGTCATGCTGGGGTTGTCCCTGCTCACCTGGGCCATGTTGACGAAGACAAGAACCCCAACAAATGTACCACTTCTGTTCACTGCCATAGCAACCGCCTCCTTGGACACGTGTACGGACCTGCTGAACTCTCTCTGCAAAGCTTTTTCATTGTCCACAATCTGCAGAAGAAGACACGCTGTCAATCACTGCCCACAATCTGCAGAAGAAGACACTCTGTCAATCACTGTCCACAATCTGCAGAAGAAGACACGCTGTCAATCACTGTCCACAATCTGCAGAAGAAGACACGCTGTCAATCACTGTCCACAATCTGCAGAAGAAGACACGCTGTCAATCACTGTCCACAATCTGCAGAAGAAGACACGCTGTCAATCACTGTCCACAATCTGCAGAAGAAGACACGCTGTCAATCACTGTCCACAATCTGCAGAAGACACACTGTCAATCACACTGTCCACAATCTGCAGAAGACACACTGTCAATCTCACTGTCCACAATCTGCAGAAGACACACTGTCAATCACACTGTCCACAATCTGCAGAAGACACACTGTCAATCACACTGTCCACAGTCTGCAGGAGAGAAGACTGTCAATCACACTTCACAATTATCTCTATGTCAGGATTCTGTACTTGGGAGCCCTCTCCCTACGGGACGTACACTCATGTTCTTATCGGGAGATCCAAAGCCAAAGTTGATCTTGTTTGGCTGCTCTTTGGGCAGTCTGCTCAGTAAGCCTTTGACCTTGCCCATGGAGAGAGCTGCTGAGCTTGAGTTGCCCATTCTCTCCAGCACCGACGACAGGTTGTCCATGACCCCTCTGGCACAGGACAGTAAGAGTGGGACACAGTTAGTTTTTTGTTGTTGTTTTTTTTCTAGTTTTTTTTTAAGCTGTGAGTTTTCTATGTAATCAATTACATTTTCTAGATTTTTTTTCATTAGAACGTACATCGTAAGGATAATGCTATATGAGTTAGTACTGATGGTTTGACAGTGTAACAGTTAGCGTGACAGTGTAACAGTGTGACAGTGTAACAGTTATGAGTGTGTAGTGATGGTTTGACAGTGTAACAGCGTAACAGTGTAACAGTGTAACATTTATGAGTGTGCACTGATGGTGTGACAGTGTAACAGTGTCACAGTGTAACAGTGTCACAGTGTCACAGCGTAACAGTGTAACAGTGTAACAGTGTAACAGCGTAACAGTGTTATGTGACACGCACGCTGCAGCAGCTGCATCGATCACCCCTCCAGGGCCCTCCTCCACGTCAGGGAGCTCCACCTCAATGTCAGGCTTCTTCACTGGGTTGTCACATGTCTGGCAGGACTTGCCCCCCTCGGATGTGACAGTCAGAATGTAGCTGGTTTTATCAACTATGCCTATTAAAACAGAAGATTGGTCAAAACCCAAATTCACATTCAGAAATGCCTTTGCCTATATGTTGCGTGTCATTTCTTCAATGACAGAGGGTAAACTACAATACCTTCACAGGTAGTTTCATTGTACGAGGATTCCTCACTACATATGGAGTTGGGACTGATCCACTCGACGTTATTAAACCCAGCTTCAACAGAAGACAAAGTGTTGAAGTGAGACTTGCCAGTAGAGGGCACTGTGTAACAGTTGATAAATTGACCCATCTATGATCCTTTGCTAAACTGTCCTTACTATTTACTCCAAAGACAATCCCCCCCCCCCCTGCCCATCCAGATGACCCCCCACACCTACCTGTCCAGATGTAAACAGTATTATTCAACTGGGAAGGTCTTACAGATCCATTCTGAAGAATACTTAAGTTGAATCCATGAAATGATGTTCCAGCATCAAAAAAGATCATGTCTGAATTTGGACTTCTCCGAACCGTAATGTTACAGTTGGAATTATCTGGGTGACACATTTCCATGGATACAAATCACATTTTACACTTCACACTTCACCTACAAGTCAGGACATCAACGTGAAGAGATCCAGTCACTGACACCATGTTCCCTACTGCAGTCCAGGTTCAAGGCTTCACTCACCTGAGTTCACATTTTTTCCGACTTCAACCGACAGAAATAATTCTACGGGCTCCGTACCTTTTGAAAATAATCATTTTTTAAAATGGTATCACGGTTTTATATTTTGACTTGAAATGTGATTGAAGTCTCAATAAAATGTATGATCTTACCACTTGTTTTTTCACATGTGTAATTCAACGAATTTGATGACAGGACCCCTGTCTCGTTGTCATGTATGATCAGTACGTGATGTGGACAGTTTTCCTCCAAGGTTCCATAGAACAGTTCTGCAGTGGCCAGACAGAGTATATAATACACGCATCTCTGCATGGCTGCCCTGTAGTCTGAAGACCAAAATAACATCACCACAGTGCAATACTTACACAGCTCACTTTCAATATAAAATGTTTTTAGATCAACAAATCCTGAATGATCCTTACCTGTTCGATGAGTGTTAGCAAGTGTTGCGTCAGCCTACACAAGCCTACACTCAGTCCAATGGATGGAAAAAGGACGGCCAATGTGTCGAGTCTTGATATTTACCTTGCAAATGAGATGTTCTGTATTCTCAGAAACTTTTCCCCTGTAGGCCAACTCGGCCTTGTCGCGGCTGAATCTATGTTTAGATGTTATCTGACCGATACATGTTTGATCCTGGCCCCTCTCTCAACATGGCTGTCCCATGTTTGGTTACTTTATGAATGAGATCTGGATGTTAAACATAAAGTAGATGGATGTTGGATTCATGATTGTGATGGACAGAATTCAACAAACTGTAACAACTGGAGTGTGACAGTAATAAAAAACGCACTCCTCATGATAAAGTTCAGAGGCAAAGGTGTGACAGTTTCCCTCAAACATACATCCATCTGTGTTCTGGCTGTTCTGAATATTTAGTGTTTATGAATCCTGTCTGATGCTGTATAGTAGTGGCAGGTGGCAGTGTGCACTGCTGTCCCAAATATTCAAATAACAGTAATGACCATATGTGTACAGTATGATGCAAATAGTCCATTCAAATATTACCTTTTGACTGTTGTGTACAGAAACTGTGATATTATCAGCTAATCATCTTCCTGGCTTGCTGCCAATAACTCCATTGCTGGACAGGTGTGCTGACCTCTGAGGCTGGTAGGAGGAGCCATGATGTTGTGAGGGTTCTGAGACACCATCGCTGATGATGTGTCCAACTGAGAATGAGAGTTTCTCCTAAATATGAATATGTCAGTTGTATTCTCAGAAGCCACTGTGAGTCACAGGCCATAGATCACATCATTATGTCATCTGGGGTTCAGATCATAAAAATATTTGGTGACAAATGAACCTATTTAATTTTTATTTATAGTAAATATCAAATTTAGGAATGTGGTCCCTTTTCATATCAAAATAATACACGTTTGTGCATCTGTGAGAGTGTGTGTGTGTGGTTAGTCTTCAGCCTGTGGATATGTGGTGTGTGTGAGTGTGTGATAACTTACAGCTGGGGGCTCTTAAGTCTTTCAGCCTCTCAGCTTTCAGACAGCCTAACTGTCCACAGCAACACTAGCTCCCTTGTGTCACCAGTTTACATCATTACCTGTAGACTGTGGCTTGGTGGATGTGTGTGTATGTACATGCGTGTGTGCGTATCCTTTGTGTGTGCGTTTGCCTGTGTGTGTGCGTCTGTGTGTGTGTGCGTGTGTGCGTGTATGTGTGTGTGCATGTGTGTGTGTGATAGCTGCAAGGAAACAAACCCCTCTCCAGTTCTGTAACAGACTGACTCCACAGCACGCAGAACCCCATGATCCCAGTTCAGGAGACCAGCAGCCCCTCCCCTCCATGCAGCTGGAGTGTTCAACAGGTGCAGCCCCCTTTTCTACTGAAGACACCAAATGTCTAGAGAATTGTGCTGTGATTGCAGCTCAAGATCGCCCTCTTGTGTTTATTGTGACGCAGTGACCAACAGGATTCTCTGAACAAACCATATTCATACTCAGAGATGGCAAAAGTACACACATCCATCACTCAAGTAGAAGTACAGATACTCATGTTTAAAAAGACTGGTCAAAAAGTACTGACAACATCTGTTTTAGTGTGACACAGGTAACTGGACCTCACATCATATGAATACATAAATACAAAAATACACTCAGCACATTTGCCAGGAATCCTTTTTGACGGTGACAATTTCGAATATCTCCCTCATATATGGCCATGGGTGATCTGGAATGTCAAAACCTTTTTCAAAAATATATTTTCAACATTTCTAAACTGTAAAAAAAAAAAATGTTTTCAACCTTTCTAAAAAAAAATTCTAAATAAAATTTTTGAAAATATTTTTTTACCTTTTGAAAAAAAATAATCCGAAAATGTTTTGAAATCTTTTTAAAGTTTCTTCTTTACAAACTTGAACACTTTTTTTCCACACAGTGAAAGGAAAGAGGGGAGAACATAACAGAGTTGAGTACAGTAGAGTCAAGTAGAGCAGAGTACAGTAGAGTCAAGTAGAGCAGAGTACAGTAGAGTCAAGTAGAGCAGAGTACAGTAGAGTCAAGTAGAGCAGAGTACAGTAGAGTCAAGCAGAGCAGAGTACAGTAGAGTCAAGTAGAGCAGAGTACAGTAGAGTCAAGTAGAGCAGAGTACAGTAGAGTCAAGTAGAGCAGAGTACAGTAGAGTCAAGTAGAGCAGAGTACAGTAGAGTCAAGTAGAGCAGAGTACAGTAGAGTCAAGCAGAGCAGAGTACAGTAGAGTCAAGTAGAGCAGAGTACAGTAGAGTCAAGTAGAGCAGAGTACAGTAGAGTCAAGTAGAGCAGAGTACAGTAGAGTCAAGTAGAGCAGAGTACAGTAGAGTCAAGCAGAGCAGAGTACAGTAGAGTCAAGTAGAGCAGAGTACAGTAGAGTCAAGTAGAGCAGAGTACAGTAGAGTCAAGTAGAGCAGAGTACAGTAGAGTCAAGTAGAGCAGAGTACAGTAGAGTCAAGTAGAGCAGAGTACAGTAGAGTCAAGTAGAGCAGAGTACAGTAGAGTCAAGTAGAGCAGAGTACAGTAGAGTCAAGTAGAGCAGAGTACAGTAGAGTCAAGTAGAGCAGAGTACAGTAGAGTCAAGTAGAGCAGAGTACAGTAGAGTCAAGTAGAGCAGAGTACAGTAGAGTCAAGTAGAGCAGAGTACAGTAGAGTCAAGTAGAGCAGAGTACAGTAGAGTCAAGCAGAGCAGAGTACAGTAGAGTCAAGTAGAGCAGAGTACAGTAGAGTCAAGTAGAGCAGAGTACAGTAGAGTCAAGTAGAGCAGAGTACAGTAGAGTCAAGTAGAGCAGAGTACAGTAGATTCAAGCAGAGTTGAGTACAGTAGAGTCAAGTAGAGCAGAGTACAGTAGATTCAAGCAGAGTTGAGTACAGTAGAATCAAGCAGAGCAGAGTATCCTTCTGAAACTTTTTCAAAAACATTTTTCCACAAATATTTTTCCAACCTTTTGAAACTTATTTTCGAAAATGTTCTTTTCACAAATGAAAGGAGAGAAGAAAAGAGAACAGAGAAACCTAAAACAGAGTAAAGCAGAAACCTTTAAAAATATATATATTTTCCCAACCTTTCGAAACTTCTTTTTTAAAAACATAAAGGCAAGCGGCAGGCAGCTATGGTGATAAGAACCCATTCTGGTGCACTAAACACATTTAAAATACAATCACATTATGGATGGTCTGGATGGATCGAGTTTTCATTGACACGCTCCAACTTAATTCAACAGATGAAGACAGTGATGTCATTGGCAGCGTGTGGAGAGGTCAGACTAAACTAACCGTGTCACATGCTCCTCCACCAAACGTCAGAAGCCTGGTTACTGACCAGCGTGAAGCCTGGTTACTGACCAGCGTGAAACCTGGTTACTGACCAGCGTGAAACCTGGTTACTGACCAGCGTGAAACCTGGTTACTGACCAGCGTGAAGCCTGGTTACTGACCAGCGTGAAACCTGGTTACTGACCAGCGTGAAACCTGGTTACTGACCAGCGTGAAACCTGGTTACTGACCAGCGTGAAGCCTGGTTACTGACCAGGGTGAAACCTGGTTACTGACCAGGGTGAAACCTGGTTACTGACCAGCGTGAAGCCTGGTTACTGACCAGCGTGAAACCTGGTTACTAACCAGGGTGAAACCTGGTTACTGACCAGCGTGAAACCTGGTTACTGACCAGGGTGAAGCCTCGTTACTGACCAGCATGAAACCTGGTTACTGACCAGCGTGAAGCCTGGTTACTGACCAGGGTGAAGCCTGGTTACTGACCAGCGTGAAACCTGGCTAATCTCTCATGTGATCATGACTGCATTAGAACAGTCTGACTGGGTCATTCGTTTCCATGACCCCCAATCGTTCCTGGCCACGGCAGATGATGAATGTGTTTCAGTTTGAGATCCAGTCTTGAATCCACTAATCAATGGTGTAGTTTATGTACAGTACTTATTAATAGTGACAGTGAATGCATTGACTCCAAGCGGTTAGGTGGAGGGCCTGGTTGATCAGCTGCAGGCCTGGTGTGTGTGTGTTCAGAGAGCTGGGTGCTGTGATGCTGCAGGTGTGTGTGTGTGTTCAGAGAGCTGGGTGCTGTGATGCTGCAGGCCTGGTGTGTGTGTGTTCAGAGAGCTGGGTGCTGTGATGCTGCAGGTGTGTGTTTAGCAGGGGGTCACCAGCTCAGCACCGTATGGCAGATGAATATTTGATGCCCCATAAGGAGCCGCTGCCTCCCGCAAGGCGCTCAGTTTCCCAGCCCTGCAGCACCGGAGCAGGCAGAGCTGTGCAACTGGGATCCATTTGGGCTCTCCTGCTGCCAGCATGGCATTGCAGCACCCACGCAAATAACAGCTGGAGCACCATGACTTCATGCTGTCCAGGGCTGCTACACACACACACACACACAGACGCACGCACACACACACACAGACGCACGCACACACACACACAGACGCATGCACACACACACACCAGTAGAGATTAAGATCTTAACTACATGCTCTTATGGGTCTTCCCTTTTGGCACTTGTTTAGCTTTTTCACAATGTATGCTTCATGTTTTGGCTGCTTGCAATGTTTGGGACTATCTCGTTGTTATGATCAGTGACCTATGCTCTTTTGTAAAGCTCTCTCTTGGAAGTCGCTTTGGATAAAAGCGTCTGCTAAATGAATAAATGTAAATGTAAATGTAACTAAAGGCAGTTGTGACTCTGCCCACCGTAGTTAGGATGGTTTGGGTGAGGCAGTGCAGTGTGGATGACATCTCCCCCTGCATCATACAGGACCATCCATCTCCAGCAGACACCAGCAGACACTGTGGCTCGGTAGGAACATGAACATGAAGACCTTGATGAAGGAGGTGGAGAGGGAGGTGAAGAGGGAGGTGGAGTGGGAGGTGGAGAGGGAGGTGGAGAGTGAGGTGGAGAGGGAAGTGAAGAGGGAGGTGGAGAGGGAGGTGGAGAGGGAGGTGGAGTGGGAGGTGGAGAGGGAGGTGGAGAGGGAGGTGGAGAGGGAGGTGGAGAGGGGGGTGGAAAGGGAGGTGGAGAGGGAGGTGGAGAGGGAGGTGGAGAGGGAGGTGGAGTGGGAGGTGGAGAGTGAGGTGGAGAGGGAGGTGGAGAGGGAGGTGGAGAGGGAGGTGGAGTGGGAGGTGGAGAGGGAGGTGGAGAGGGAGGTGGAGTGGGAGGTGGAGAGGGAGGTGGAGTGGAAGGTGGAGAGGGAGGTGGAGAGGGAGGTGAAGAGGGAGGTGGAGAGGGAGGTGGAGAGGGAGGTGGAGTGGGAGGTGGAGAGGGAGGTGAAGAGGGAGGTGGAGAGGGAGATGGAGAGGGAGGTGGAGAGGGAGGTGGAGTGGGAGGTGGAGAGGGAGGTGGAGAGGGAGGTGGAGAGTGAGGTGGAGAGTGAGGTGGAGAGGGAGGTGGAGAGGGAGGTGGAGTGGGAGGTGGAGAGGGAGGTGGAGAGGGATGTGGAGAGGGAGGTGGAGAGGGAGGTGGAGAGGGATGTGGAGAGGGAGGTGGAGAGGGAGGTGGAGAGGGATGTGGAGAGGGAGGTGGAGAGGGAGGTGGAGAGGGATGTGGAGAGGGAGGTGGAGAGGGAGGTGGAGAGGGATGTGGAGAGGGAGGTGGAGAGGGAGGTGGAGAGGGAGGTGGAGTGGGAGGTGGAGAGGGAGGTGGAGAGGGAGGTGGAGAGGGAGGTGGAGAGGGATGTGGAGAGGGAGGTGGAGAGGGAGGTGGAGAGGGAGGTGGAGTGGGAGGTGGAGAGGGAGGTGGAGAGGGAGGTGGAGAGGGAGGTGGAGAGGTTTGTGTGTATGTTGGAATGCGGGACATGAGTGGATCGGTGTGTGTGTTTGAAGGGGAAAGTGCATTGCTGACCCTGTATGTGGGTCAAAAATAGCAGTGTGATGCTGGACAGCTGGAGGGGGGGGGGGGTACAGGAGGGGGGGGGGGTACAGGAGGGGGGGGGGGTACAGGGGGGGTACAGGCTCCAACATGCAGAGAAGAAGAGAGGCCCAGAAGAGACAGGTGCCCCACACACACACACACACATGCATTCATGCACACACTCACACACAATTACACACCCACATAGCAAGAGTCATTGGCACCTACTGTTTATTTAATTATTATGTTGAATGTTGTCTCCAGTCTGGTCAGAGACAAGGATCATCCGTCTGAACTGGAGGTGTGATGGATCAGGCTGTCACACTCAGGGCAGGACATCCTTCCTTTCCTGGTTGACTCTTGCATTACCCTGTTGTTTGTGTGTGTGTGTGTGTGTGTGTATGTGTGCGATGTGTGTGTCTCACTGTGCGTAGCCATGATGGATGGCTCTGTGTGGTGAGGTCACTGATTGCTTTACTGCCCACTGTAAAACCTGATCGGCATCTGGCTGATATATCACAGATATAAATCAATTTGCTGTAAACTGACATCCACTCAGGTTACTAGAACACCACCATAAAGTTCACCTCTGCTAACTATAATCCAGATATCTGGGAGGGGAGGGGAGAAAGCATGGGATATACTGAGAAGGAAAAAAAACAACATAATTAATGACCTTGAAAGCTTTAAATGGTAAAACAAAACAGGGCGGTTGTGTTTCCCTCATTAACATTTCATAGCTTCTCATTTACCAGGTCACAGGGTGGCACCTTACACTGGCCAGTACCTCAGGCCTTCAGATCAACAACAAACACACAAACAGGCCACAGCAACACCACTGTGGAAAGTCCAGGAGGACGAGGGTTGTTAGGGGGCATCGCCCATCACTGAGGTCCAGTTCTTCTCGTAGATGTTGGGACTACATCATGACAACAGCTGTTTACCCCTTCCCTTAGACTCACGGGAGCTATGAACTAATGGCTAGGGGACTGGGGCTGGGGGACGAGGGCTGGGGGCTGGGGGACGAGGGCTGGGGGCCGTGAACTAGGGGCTAGGGGACTGGGGCTGGGGGACGAGGGCTGGGGGCTGTAAACTAGGGGCTAGGGGACGAGGGCTGGGGGCTGTAAGCTAGGGGCTGGGGGACGAGGGCTGGGGGCTGGGGGACGAGGGCTGGGGCTGTGAACTAGGGGCTAGGGGACTGGGGCTGGGGGACGAGGGCTGGGGGTTGTGAACTCAGGGCCCGTGTCGGTCTGCTAAGCCCCTCCAGGGTGCCGGGTGTGGGGCCACACAGAGGTGTGAAGAGCCTCAGAAAGGCAGGAGATCCAGGAGCTGTAATAACAGACTGGCTAGCGTCACAGAGGGGTGTGAAGAAGGAGGAGAGGGCTCGCAGAGGAGTGAGAGAAACAGGACCAAAAGCAGGAATGTGGAAATGGAGGGATGAGGTGGGAGAGGCATGCTGGGTCATAAACCACATGAGGTGATTTGTTTTTGGAATTAAGTCATTCTGGTGCTTCTGTAGTTGTCTAATGTTACATGATTCTGCTGAGTACCTCACAGTAAAGAATTTCTAGTCTGACTCACAAGCCACAAAAGGAGCAGAAATACCTCAGTCTACCCACATCCCCTAGCCCACTTTCTAACCTCGCTTTTCATAGACCGGCCGGTTGCACCGTGACCAGAGAGGCGTGTGTGGTCCCCCATGACGCCCCCACCCCCTCCTCTGCCCCACCCCCACCCCCTCCTCTGCCCCTCCCCCACCCCCTCCTCTGCCCCTCCCCCACCCCGCCCCACATGAGTCAAGCGGGGCAAGGCCACAAGATCTAAGTGGGTGGCGACCTCACTCGGGGCGACGCCCACAGGTCCATGACCACACTGAGACGAGGGTTTCATCATGTTTCTGTCTGGACCCCTGGGAAGGTGACTGTCCCATCAACCAGGGCCCGCCTCCACAGCCGTCTGACTGGGGGAAGTGACATCATCCAGCACGTGTTGTGTGTGTTGGATGCCAGCCTATCAGAAGGGCTCCGAAATCGAGGTGGGGCCTGCCTCTCACAGCCTCGTCCCCTGAGGCTGAGGGAGCCTCTCACAGCCTCGTCCCCTGAGGCTGAGGGAGCCTCTCACAGCTTTGTCCCCTGAGGCTGAGGGAGCCTCTCACAGCCTCGTCCCCTGAGGCTGAGGGAGCCTCTCACAGCCTCGTCCCCTGAGGCTGAGGGAGCCTCTCACAGCCTCGTCCCCTGAGGCTGAGGGAGCCTCTCACAGCCTCGTCCCCTGAGGCTGAGGGAGCCTCTCACAGCCTCGTCCCCTGAGGCTGAGGGAGCCTCTCACAGCCTCGTCCCCTGAGGCTGAGGGAGCCTCTCACAGCCTCGTCCCCTGAGGCTGAGGGAGCCTCTCACAGCCTCGTCCCCTGAGGCTGAGGGAGCCTCTCACAGCCTCGTCCCCTGAGGCTGAGGGAGCCTCTCACAGCCTCGTCCCCTGAGGCTGAGGGAGCCTCTCACAGCCTCGTCCCCTGAGGCTGAGGGAGCCTCTCACAGCCTCGTCCCCTGAGGCTGAGGGAGCCTCTCACAGCCTCGTCCCCTGAGGCTGAGGGAGCCTCTCACAGCCTCGTCCCCTGAGGCTGAGGGAGCCTCTCACAGCCTCGTCCCCTGAGGCTGAGGGAGGCTCCCTCTGGCTCAGATATACCCTGCTGCTCCTGGTCCTGACCTCCAGGGTCCAGATCACAGCTCAGACTGAGATGCCACAGAACCTGTTTGATGAGTTTAACTCCAACATGCAGCATCTTGATTGAATATGACAATCACAACCAATCCCTGCTTCCGTTTCCCTCAGGATGAATAAGAACCCAAACAGGTTAAGAAGACTGTTGAGGCACTGAAACGTCTGGTTGTCCTTCCCAGGGTCACTGGGGGGTGGGGGGGGGGGTTCCCTTGTTCCCCCCTGATAAAGTACTTTCACACCCATAACTCCCCAGCTGGAGGTCAGAGAGGGTCTTTTGTCAAACCTGATGTCATCATTCCTGGCCACAGCTGCAGGTGGCTGAAGTGTGTGTGAGTGTGTGCTGAGGTAGGGGGTGCTCCAGTGGACTCCCAGAGTCAGCACATTACCCTGACAAAGGAGAGGATTAAGGCACTCACAGATACCCCACTGAGCCTTCAGCCCACGCATCTGCATACAGCACACTGACCTTCTGGGGTTTTCCTGGAAAACTGTCTTCTGTCCCGGTGGGTGTAGGACATGGTGGCCTGCAGGTCAATCAGAAACATACATGATGAGGTTTTTACAGGCATGTGGTCTCTGTGTGAAGCAGCGTTTGCCTTCTGTGACGTGTGAGAGGTGGTTGGACTGTATGGATGGAGTTAAGCCCCCAAGAAGAAGGAAAGATTACATTTTCAGGGGAAAGGTCATGGAGAAAACAACAAGGCCATCGTGTCACATCCTGCTCTGACTGAGGAACACAAACAATGCTGTTTCAGGAGGATGTCTCTGACTCGTCTGATGAAAACAAACCAAGAGTCTCTTTGCTGTTCTGGCCAAGCTCTTCCTCAGAGGAGGCGGCAGGGAGGGAGGGAGGGAGGGAGGGAGGGAGGGAGGGAGGGAGGGAGGGAGGGAGGGAGGGAGGGAGGGAGGGAGGGAGGGAGGGAGGGAGGGAGGGAGGGAGGGAGGGAGGGAGGGAGGGAGGGAGGGAGGGAGGGAGGGAGGGAGGGAGGGAGGGAGGGAGGGAGGGAGGGAGGGAGGGAGGGAGGGAGGGAGGGAGGGAGGGAGGGAGGGAGGGAGGGAGGGAGGGAGGGAGGGAGGGAGGGAGGGAGGGAGGGAGGGACAGGAAACTTCACTGCCTGCTATGAGCAATCAATAAAGTTGCTTTTATGTGAATTTCTCAAGGAGGAATGACCCAGAATGGCTTTCATTGGCTCATTAGCAGAGACCCTGGGCTCATCTCATGTCATCTCCTGTAGCTCCTGTGGTCGTTGCCCAGGGGCAGGAGAGAAAGGGCAGGAGAGAGAATACTGAGATGTTTATCGTTAGGAAGGCATTGGCCCGGTCAGCTAGTATGCCATATGCGCGCCCCCCCAGCATGAAATATGGATGTTAATCCATATGTTAAAGCGTCTTCATGCATGAATATTTAACATTCCAGCAGAGACACACAGCAGAGCGTTGCGTTCTCTGACACTTGTGCACAGAGAGGAGGAGAGCTCTCTCACAGCCCAGCCTTCATGCTTTCATGCCACGCTCTGATCAATAAATCATCCTCTCTGACAAGATGAATCGAAAGATGGGAATTTCAAAAGCGACTGCCAGCCGGAAGCGAAACAAAGCAGAATAGAATTTTACCACCCGACTCAATGATGTTCCAAACATCAAAGACAGTCCTATCAGTTTGTGGTGTGCGTGAGTGTGTGTGTGGGTTTGAGGGAGAGAGTATTGATCTAGACCCACAGAGAGGTGTGTAGAGTTCAGGTAAACAGGGGCCCATCTCTGTGGCTGGACCCCAGCCCCCCCGCCCCCCTCTGGTGGACAGACGTGGGGGTCAGGGAGGGAGGGGGGTCGCAGGTCCGCCCCCAGTGAGAAACGCTCGAGGGATAGTGTTGCTGCAGGGTTATGCATCTCATCTGGTCTCTCTATGCTGTGACCTCAACCCAACAGCTCAGTATGCAAGCATCCTTATGGTTCAACACATACTGTGTGGTTGGGTGATTCACATCATGATGCTTGTCTTCAGGCTGTTGGTGTTACAGAGTTATGGCACCTTTCCTTTCCAGTTTTTCAAGTAAAAGCAATTATTATCCGAGATGGACAACTGAGTATAAAATTGCTGTCTTATTTCGGGGTAGTAGCCTAATTAACAATAAATTATCTACATTTAATTGGCTACTTGATTTCAATCTAATTCCCCACACTTCAAAGGAGACCTTTGCCCTTGCATTAATATTAGACGAGTATTATCCCCTGTGTCATGCAGCAGTGTGCTTTGATGTGAGGCCAGCTTTCTTATCAGAGTAGCGGTGTGTATTGATCGTTCAGCAGATATAACCGCAATCAAAGGGATTCCTTCGGGGCGGTCGACTAGCGGTCACTCCATACACCAGGAATGTGGTTTAGTACTGGTCAGTCATGGGCGGAGCGGTGGCTTCTGGAGTTGTTGAGCCCCGAATGTTTTCTCAAAAGCCCCGAATCTTTTAGGTAAAATATCGGGTTGTAATTTGTGGCGCGCCCACCCTCGCGGTCACTGTAATTTTTGTATTGTAGCCGAATTTCCAGCATCACAAAATTGTTGTTTTACACACAACTTACGAAACAGAGTGGGCTATCTGTTGTGAAAGTAGGTCTTGTTGACAGCTGCATCAAAATCAGGGATCCCTGAGCTATCGGCAATGACCAATCAACAACCTGGACTCTCTGTCTACCTCTCTCTCTCTCTCTTTCTCTCTCTCTCTCTCTCTCTCTCTCTCTCTCTCGCCTCTGTTGTAAGTTTATTTTAACGTTACTCATCAGCGGCCAATCAAGGACAGTCAGAATTTAGATTACAGAAGCAGCAAGTATCGAATTTATTGAATAATACTGAATAAAATATGTTCATAAACTATTATTTTTCTGTACTGACAAAGTTGTATGAAAATAGTTAACGTTAAATGTCTATATGCCTATGTAAACTGTAGCTGGTGCTTTAATCAGAGCTAATTAGCTAACCATCATAAAGTTGGCTAGGTTTGAGCTATGATTACGCTCACTCCCCACGCATCACTTCCGCATATTGCATAAGCCAAGGTAACAACTTTCAGTAGCTTAAAGTTCTCTCCCACAAAATGCAGTTTTTTACTATAAGTTTTGTTGATCTTCCGAAAATTACAATTAATTGGATTCTGTGTTGCTCCCCTTCAAGCAAGAGGGAAAAGGGGTTCAAATTGTAGCTTACATTTCGAGCTACATTGACAATTATGTTCAGGTCAGGTTTGTCTAACTCACACAGTAAATGTAGGCTAGCAGAGCTAGCTATTACTAAGTAGCCATCACGCCAAAAGTTAAGAGTAAACCAACCTGTTCTGATTATTTCAAGTCACGTTTGTAACTTCACCAGAAGTTCTAGCCTATTTTTTTCCCGAAAGTATGAATCACTGCCGTGTGCATTTAGCCAATTGCACAGTAAACAAACCAGACATGTAACAAACTTACAAATTGATGTGTGACTGCACAGAATAACAATGTGTCCAACGTAAAGTTTATATTACATGCAGGTCAAGCTACTGTATTTTGCGCTCAAATTAATGCAAAAAAGTTTGACTCGCGCGCTTGCATCAACTGTGGAAGTCCCTAAAATCAAAATATTTCTCGCTCAGCCATGTTCTCTCTCTCGCTCGCTCTACTCTCTTTCTCTCTCTTTCTCTTTCTCTTTCTCTCTCTTTCTCTCTCTCCTCGCTTTGTTCAATCCTCTTTAAGCGCCGGGTTGTGAAAATTCACAAAGAAAAACTCAAATCTGAACAGGGAAGGAAAATAACATTAGCTCGTCACATAGAGACATTTCACAACGTTCGTCTCAGCTGTGATGGAGGAAGGTTTTCGCTGTGTAAACATACATGACCTCTTCGTTATCGCTCAGTTGACAGGCTGCTAGCGGCAAGTCACAGCAAATGATCTAATTCTGATGCTCATTACGGCTCACTGACACGGTTCGCCTGTCAAGCTAACAAGTACTGACGGACACATTGCAAACACATACAGGACATCAATGGCGGAGGAAGATGGGGGTTTTTCCAGGGTGAAGGTTCAAAATATTGTTAAAAATATATCCCTAGTTTTACTTTTTAAAATCGCTTTGTTATCAAACTGTTTTCCTTGAGCTTGGTGTTAAAGTGATAAAACGGATTATCAAGGCTTTGCTGGGATTCAATCAACTGGCCAATCGGTGAGCTCCGTCCTCCTTAGGACAGAGAGAGGAGACATGCTAAGCATGATGAGGTTAAGCTGTTTGCAGCGTGGCTTTTGACCTATTGTGTCCATACATGGATCTATATGGTATCATGTCCAACATGCTGCATAAAAGCGCATTACACATTCAGATCCCTGAAGAGGTTGTTTACCTGCCCTAGACTCCTCACTGCTGTGTTAAAACACTCAGAGCCACATGTTTGCAGCCATTACTGTGCGATATGTTAAAAAGAATTTAGAAGTCTCATATTTGTCTAAGTACATAATGGTTTGCTATCTATAAAGGAAGTCAAATGTTTCTTTGTCAACACTTAGCTAATGACCATTAGGAGCACTGTAAAACCCACAGTTTCATCATCAATACTCCATAAGTGCCCAGCAGACAGTTGCTGGGTCTGTTGGAATTCTCCTGTGTTGCTGTTGGTGAGGTCTTGTCCAGACTGACTGACAGCACTTTTGTTTTCCGTGTATTAGAGAATCTGACTTCATCTCTGCCCACAAGGGGGTTCACGTAACTCTGCCTGGAGGTCAGCTCTCACGTGACCCCTTCAGTCTGGCAACACAACACACACTCACACACACACACACACACACACTCACCCTGCAGAGCAGCGGGTGGAGTGGATGGAGTGACCCCTCCTCAACCTCCTCACCCTCCTCACCCTCACACACACAGAAACACACACATATTTGCACAAACATACAGTGAATACATTTATAGTTTTTCTCTCTTTCTTTTATCTCCCCTCTCTCTCTCTCTCTCTCTCTCACACTCACTCACTCACTCTCACACACACACACACACACACACAGTCAGTGTACCAAAAAGCTGTATATGAGCCAGACTGGGGGCCCTGGGACGGTGTTGCTCACCCTGCCAGCTCATCATGACTGCCTGTAAATATTTAATGGAATATACATTAAGAGACATCCATGGACTGATGTATGGTGTTCTTAGCCAGCTAATATTTCTGAAGACTGTGTGTTCTTGGGATTGAATGATTGATTTTCTATCGCTGGTGTTTCTCTTGGATGAATAATTCAGGGTTATACCTTGTGACGCCTCAGTGTATTCTGTTACACTGGCTCTCCAAGTTTTCATCAACAGCTCATTTAGATTTTGGTCACAATGATATAACCATTATTTGAAACTGATAGATATGAATAATGAAAAGGTTACACTGAAGATCAAATATGAGTAAATCATGACATCATGACTGGGTTATCATGGTGTGGCTCTACGTGTGAAGTTCTGTGCATGTGGGTGTGTAGTTTTGTGTGTATGTGGTTTTGTGTGAACACACGTTGTGTTTGTGTGTTTGTGTACATGGTGTGTGTGGTGGGAGCAGAGGGCATGTGTCCACACTTTCCCTGGGAGGGTGTGTTTGTGCCAAGGGCGGGAAAGGAGAAACTCTGTTGTTTCTGAGGTCACTGCCTGATTACCTGTCCCTGCTAGGGGTCAGATGACTCCTAAATGCCTTGTTTACAGTTGGGCCTGTGTGGCCAGGGACAGGCCGTATGGAGGCCTAACGGTGACATAAAGCACCATGGTTTATGCACGTACCTTTTTAATCATTTAGAGTGAGTCTGCGTCATGCCAATGTGACTGTAGAAATGGCTCATGATTCACTGTGACTTGCAAGTGTTGATGATGAGGATGATAAATTCTGCTCACAATGTTTGGACAGGTGACAAGACTTCTGAGAGTCGGGACTTGTCCACGCCAACCCTGCTGTAGACAAACAGACTAAAATCTGGATGGTGAGAAGTTTGCTTTTCAATTCCACTATATCATTCAGGATCAAAATACAGTACATATCTGACTGGGGTATTTACATGTTTGGCTTGTTTGTTATGAGTGTTTCCACAGTGGTGGCTGAAATGTTTGGCGCAGACATGCAACACTTAGAGAGGTTGTGTCGGCGCATTTCCATCGAAAATAAAATGAAGATAGGCTACTGGTTGTGCAGAGTCTGGTCTGCTTGTGACGTCACAAGGTGCAGATTTTCAAACAGAGCGTTTGAGCCTTCATTTTGTCAAAGGCGGAGAAGAACACCCAGGGCTTGGTTTACACCTATCAAAAATACTAGCCACTGAGGGACCAAAGGCAGGCTAGGGGAACTCTTATTAATGTTAAATAACCTCCTAAAGTGAAGTTTTCATGTCATGTGACCTTTAATAGCTCCTGAGTGTTTCTGGTGTGGCTCAGGTTCCAGCTGGCTGAAGGCCTGGCGCTGGAATGACAAGCGCTGGATAATGATCCGGGCCAGTGTAAGTACAAATTGCTGGGACTAGGTCTTGAAAGGGCTTGCTCAGGCATGTCAGTTAGTTACTGGCAGAGAGCTGGAGCTCTTCAGCTGGCCCTTAACTCTCACTGATCTCCCCTAGTACTGATCTCTTCTTGTACTGATCTCTTCTAGTACTGATCTCCTCTAGTACTGATCTCCCCTAGTACTGATCTCCCCTAGTACTGATCTCCTCTAGTACTGATCTCCCCTAGTACTGATCTCCTCTAGTACTGATCTCCCCTAGTACTGATCTCCTCTAGTACTGATCTCCCCTAGTACTGATCTCCCCTAGTACAGATCTTTTCTAGTACTGATCTCCTCTAGTACTGATCTCCCCTAGTACTGTAAACACACACACACACATGCACACATGCCCTTGCACACACATACACAAACACACATGTGCGCAACGTACACACTGACATGTGCCCTTATGTACACATTACGCAACAACCACACACATGCACATGCACTTGCACACACATACTCACCTAACAGACACACAATCATCTCACTGAAATGATTTGACAGTAGTCCCAGAGATTGACTACCAGCAGCAGGACAGCTAAATCCCACTGCTACTGGCTGTGTTATTGTGGTGATTGTCTCCCCTGACCATAACATGGCCAGGTGGTCTGATCTAAGTCATATTTGATGTCCAACATACAACAGCCTTGACTTGAGAGAATGACATCAAGCTGCCTCTAAGCTGATAACCCAGCAACAAACCTGCCGTTGTTGTGTGGATAAAGGCTTAGCCGCATGTTGGCTGTGCTGCTGTTTGAACCAGAACGAGCTCTGGCCAGGGAATCCTGGATGAAAGAGCCATGCTGCTGAGAAAGCTGAACTTGGGGAACATCTACACATCAAAGGTTTGAGTCACTTCTAGTCAAACTTTTGGGACGTGCGTGTGTGCGCGTGTTTGTGCGTGCGTGTGTGTGTGTGTGGCAGCTGGAGGGCTGTGTTGATGTGTCTGGTTGTCGTTGTCTCTGTCTGTAGGTGGTGGCGTGTGTGATTTTCTTTCTGTGTGTGTGTGTGTGTGTGTGTGTGTCGCCCGTGTCTGGTATCGGGTAAGGGTATGGCTGCTTCCTACATTGTAGTGAGATAATGAGGTGTGATTAAATATGGATGCTAGGTGTTTAGTGGCTGCTGCAGACACAGGATCCGCAGGCTCCCCCGGGCTGTGTCATTAGCAGCTGCTGATGGATGCCTTCAGTGCTGCTTCTGCTTGTCGCGCCGTCGGGTCCTAGCCGGGATTGCGCCCGCCACACTTTAAACCACCCACAGGTAATTAAGCCCCAGAGAAACAAACACTTGTCTGATTACCACAATAACGCTCAGCCAGTGGTCTGCAAGGTACCCTGCAGATGGATTCATGTGGAATGACTGATGATCACAGATAGATGTATCACAGCGCTCCAATAAATTCTGGAACAATAAAGTTGTAAAACTACAAAACTACTTGATGACTTCAAGAATAGGATTGCGAGAGTAAGATAACACATGAAAAACATGTAAAAGCTCTTGGCACTTGAAGGCTTGTGAGGAGCAGTGGGCTCCTTCGGTGGATATTGGATGGGGGAAAGTCGTCATGTGTGAGAGGCAGACTTGCTGTGTGGTTTGAGGGCTCTTTGTGTTGTCCTAACCCTGGTGTGAGATTGACTCATACGCAGCGTGCTTTCTCCATGCTGTTCCTCCTCTCCTCCTCTGGGCTGGGTTCTCTCCCTTCAGAGAGAGGGAGGAAGGGAGGGACGGAGGGAGAGAGAGAAGGAAAGAGAGCGGGGGAGAGAGAGAGAGTCATGTCCACATCTGTTTGAACATGCCTGCTTTGAGGCGGCCAGACTTTAATGTGTGCAGCAGATTAAACAGGGTGTCTTTGTAGAGGCAGGGTCATCACAGTCATCTCTGCTGCATGTGTGTGTGTGTGTGTCAAAACTTCACAGGATCAAACAGATGAAAACAGCTTTCTCCACACACTCATGATCTCATCAAATGATGCTTAGATTCCCTAAAGCAGCTAGTTTATCCGTTGTGTGATTAAGCACTGGCCCAGTGAGCTCTCTGGAGGCAGAACTTGTAGCTGTGGACAGCAGAGTCTGCAGTTGTAGATTCTTCTCACTAAACATGAAAGCATCACCCAAGGTATGGACTTGAATGTGTGTGATGTATCATGAGCCACGGTAGACACACTCGGCTGACTGACACCTGAGGGGAAGATAACCAGTTCAGGTAAAGGTCAGCGCTCTCTGAGCTAGTACAGAGGTCTCAAGTCTCACATCCTTTGTGCATAAAAAACCCCACTGACTAGAGAACAGAATTGACCGTCAGGGTAAAGCATCATGTAACGTCTCAATAAGCATGTGGTGTTTGTTCAAAAAAAGTCTCCAGAATCTCATGTTTTCACGTTTAATACCCTGCCTGTCCTGTGGTGGACGGACGCAGGGTCATGACATGCGTGGCCTGCTTATTAAAGCTCCCAGGATTAGACGTCAACAACATAACAACAGGACCTCTGATTCCTGGATGTACATGGCTGCACATGCAGCCAGGACAGTAAATCCCATCTTGTGTTTGAGCCTGAGGAGCCGGGATGACAGGATCAGCTGTGACCAATGGAAAGGCCACTGTTCAAACACATGGACTTAGACAGACCTCAGGTCACGTGATTCACACCCTACTTGACCAGTTTATGTTTATGAATTGTACATCCTGGGTTCAGTCTCTGCATTCAGACGTTCAGATTTTTCCTTGTTGACAATTGCTGCTTGTTACAGTAAACTAGAACACTTGGTTATTCTTCATGGATTACATGGGAATAAAATTATTCCCGAGATTATTTAACAACAAATATGAGTGATCTGCAGTGTTGGGGGTAACACTTTACTAGTAATCAGATTACATTTGTCTGTATTGCAGTAATGGAACGCATTACTGTTGACAACTTCAGTAATCGCATTACATTTACGAATACAAAAATGTCTTGCATTACTCGCGTTACTTTCATTACTGAGATCTGCATATCGGGAGGAGAAAAAAACAACAAATCAAACGATGTCTATGCGTGTTTGCGTAACAGAGAAAATAGTTCAGGAGGCGAAACAAGAATGGCAGAGCCGCTTATAGGATGTCTTTTGAGGGATGGAGGTATGCACATTACTTCGTATTAGTTGCGCGAAAGGACAAAACTTAACTGTACAATGTACATTGTGCCCTGGCCAAAAATACCTCTCCACCGCCGCGAACACAACCTCTAATTTGTCAAAGCATCTTCAACGGCAAAATGCTAACTCAAGATTAGTAGCTATAGATCCCCGGACCCTGAGTGACACTGACGCCGATAAAAGGTTGCCGTTGCCATTGTTGCTGACACCAGCCAAGCAGCCACGACTTGACTTTCAACAGCAGGTTACCAAAGCAGAGATACCCAGGCTTGTAGCAGCATACATAGTAGAGGGAATGTTGCCATTTCAAGTTTTAAGCATTATTTTATTTTGAGATATTTTGCTTACTGCCAATACTGTAGCCTTGTTATGCTTGACAACTTTTAGGTTGATGTTCAACTTTTTTGTCAGCTTTGTGTTATTAAAAAGCATAAAAGAGAGATCTGTCCTCATTAGAATAAGAATGAGTTAATTTGGGCATATATATGGTACATATATTGTTATTTGGCAAGTGCATCTCAGGTAATGTTACTGAGTAATCCAAAAGTAATGTAACTAGTAGTGTAACTAATTACTTTCAGCAGTGAGTAATCTAGTAAAGTAAAGCATTACTTAAACAGTAACTAGCAATGTGTAATTTATAACTTTTTTTGAGTAACTACCCCAACACTGGTGATCTGTGCCAACCTGAAATGGACCCAAACAAACACAGTCAGATGGAACACCTGAACACAACATGGAAGTCACTTTTTTATTGTGCTGGATTGTCTTCTGCATTTGGCCTTTAGGAGGAAGGAACTCTTACCCTGAAACAGATTCTTCCAGTAAAGCGCTTACTCATCTTTTGGGAACTGTTTGTTTGTTTGTTTGGCCAGTGAAGGGGGAGGCTCTCCTGGCAAAGATATGTTCACCAGAGGAAAACGATGGTGGTTTGTGTCTGCGTATCTCTGTTACCGAGCACGGATCACATGTCATTAATAAGGAGGCCGTCCTGAGTCCTCCTCACCTTCAGACATTTCTCTGTCTGAACAAGGCTGGGGGGTCAGATGCTAATTATACAGCCCTCCCCCCCAGCGCTTGACCTGCTGCATAATTGACTCTGTCTTCACCTGAGAGGACCTGCAAGGGGCTGGAGACAGACGCACACACACCTTGTCATCTCTGGCTCCTCTCCTAGATGTCTGATTCTGACAGACACGCCGTCACGTGCCCCGCCACATCAAAAAACAACCAATAAATAGAAGAGTCAACACCGCAATGAGTCTTACACTGTCATACTTCTGTCCTCTTATCTCCTCTGCCTGTCAGTCCAGGACAGTTTCATTCATGGCAGGGTGTTAAGCAAGCCCCTCTGCCCTGCTCATGTTCTAGACTGAGAGGCAGTCGTACGTGAGGAGAAAAAGAGCAGTATGTCTCCGGGTCATTTAGCTTAGCAAAAACAACAGATCACTTTGATGATCCAATAACAGACCTGAAGCTAAACCAGCATAGGGTTTACAGGAGCAGAGCCCTGCTGTCACACCTCCTCCTGCTCTCCCTGCGCCCCCTCACGCTGGTCTCACATTGTTGATGTTTAGCGATTGCGATCTTGTCCCTGTGGCACCAACACTTTTAGGAAGATTCCATGAGAAGACTGTGTGTGTAAAAGGGAGAAGGAAGGGAGTAAACCCCGGGAGGGCTGGCCAGAGTGGCCCTGGGGTCTGTAGAGCCGGTGACAGTGACGGGACGATGGGGGAGCAGCCGCCCTAGTTCAGCCCCCTCTCCGCCAGGTCAGCCAGGCTCCCTGACCGGGGTCTCCACTGTCCCCACATTCCTCATCTGACTGGCTGGCTGTGAGGACGTGGTTGCCATGGAACACGTCCAATAGGAGAACATGGAATCCCCCTCACCCTTCCTGCCCCTTTCTAGTTTCTAGGCAGGATTCACATGCTGATGATGTTGTGGTGGGAATCTGTGTGTGTGTGTGTGTACGTGTTTGTGAGTGATTGTGTGGAGGATGGGGAGAGATATCGAGTGGGAGGATGGGTCTTTGAGGTTGCCTGGGAAGTGGAGCATGTGATGTGCGCAGCTGTGTGTGTGTGTGTGTCTTACAGTCTCTTAGTAAGAGCATTCTGATGCAACTGAAAGTGATGCCTGGCGTTGAAGGGAACTTGTTTGTTTGTGCAGCTCCTCCATGCTGCAAGCACACGCCAGCGACCACACTGATGCCCTCTCAACTCAACAGACATTCGACTCAGTGCCTGTACTAACACATTACTGCTGGTTCTCAGAGTAAAATACTTTTCTTTTCTTTATTCTAATCTCCCGTCTCCTTCTGTGGGACCCTGAGCATGCCTCAGCATGGGTCGCGTCAGCACAAGACAAATGATGGAGATTGAAAAAGACATTTGAATGATAAACGGCTGGGTTATTAGAATGCTTCTGAGAACACAGCCTGGATACAGAAGAGATGCTGTTCTGCCAAGCCGTCTTACGACCCCCGCTGCTCATAATCCCTGATACTGGACATCCTGCATGTTATTAAATAAGAATGTAAACACTCTTTATAACACCACTTGCAACCAAATCCGTAGTTTATGATGTCAAATAATCTATTAAATATTTATAAAATGAAGAAATTCATTATAAGAGAAATAAAGCAGACTGAAGTATCCTGTCATGTTTGTGGCGAATAGTATCATTGAGTCTAAAGTATAAAAAGTATTTAGTGGATCTGCATGTAACACTTCCCCTGGTGCCAGGCTGCTGAGAAAACAAGTGCACAGATCATAACGGCAGTGATACTGGAGAGTTATTTCCATAAACTCTTTCCTCAAAACATTTACAGAAAGAAAAACAAAGCATTGTAAACCATGGGACTACTTTCTCAGTCTAGGTCTTGATGACTCATGTGGAAACATGCCAGCACACATTGCCTCATCACCTCATGTGAAAAGGCTGTTTGACAATCATGACATAATAAAGGCATTGGGTGACACAACATTTTACTCAGTGTGATAAAAGGGCAAATATCTTTTTTGTATTAATTACTTCAGTTCTGCTCGACTTGTCTCTTTCAACAAACTCCAAAGTGGCAAATTGAAAAGCTATTTGGTTTTCCTGCCGCACAAAGGATCTTACCATCAGTGTATCCTCTCCTCAAAGCCGTTGTTATTTTAGAGGTCGCTCATGCGAGGGCGATCACGTTTCCAATATCACACTGAGAAACGAATCCACCTCCAGACAGACTGCAGGTGCACCCAGGCTCCGGCAGAGAAGCAGAGAAACCAGGGAGCCATGACTTCTCACACGGCTACTGTAGCAGGACAGACCTGACAGAGGGAGAGAGAGATATAGTGTGAGAGAGAGAGATGGGGGCAGGGTCACCCTCAGCTGTCCCAGTGTTTATTGATCAGTGATGCACCCTCCATACCAGCCCAGCCCAGCACCCTCCATACCAGCCCAGCACCCTCCATACCAGCCCAGCCCAGCACCCTCCATACCAGCCCAGCCCAGCACCCTCCATACCAGCCCAGCACCCTCCATACCAGCCCAGCCCAGCACCCTCCATACCAGCCCAGCCCAGCACCCTCCATACCAGCCCAGCACCCTCCATACCAGCCCAGCACCCTCCATACCAGCCCAGCCCAGCACCCTCCATACCAGCCCAGCCCAGCACCCTCCATACCAGCCCAGCACCCTCCATACCAGCCCAGCCCAGCACCCTCCAGCCCAGCACCCTCCATACCAGCCCAGCACCCTCCAGCCCAGCACCCTCCATACCAGCCCAGCACCCTCCATACCAGCCCAGCCCAGCACCCTCCAGCCCAGCACCCTCCATACCAGCCCAGCCCAGCACCCTCCAGCCCAGCACCCTCCAGCCCAGCCCAGCACCCTCCATACCAGCCCAGCACCCTCCATACCAGCCCAGCCCAGCACCCTCCATACCAGCCCAGCACCCTCCATACCAGCCCGTTACTTGTCCCACTTTTCTCTCTGTCTGTTCCTCTCTCTCCACATTGCTTGGTGAGGAGGGTTGGGGTGATAATGTTCTGATGTGTCCTTGCCAGATGAATGCCTTTCTAAAACACATGTAGTGGTGCTGCCAGAGCAAGCCCACCAACGCTATTCTAAATATGAAAATCACACAGTACAGTTAATTCTGACAAATGTATCCAATGTCTTGAAATACATCATGGTCAAAGCACAAGTGCTGGGCCACATAATTACTTCTTAATGCAACTTTCTTCAATCAATCCCTTTATCAGCGTTCAAACCATACTAACTCTGCAAACCTCCATGCACGCGGTGTGAGCCACGACTTCTGTCGATCAGCTGAGTGACATAGTAAAACATGTCTCGTGCTACCGGGAATTTCCCGTCCACGTGTCTGAATGGAAGGCGGGATCATAACAAACACGCTCATAGGTTGCAGGAGCTGAACGTCCGCAGATCTTAAAGAAGCAGAGACTGTCTGCGCGGCAGCCCTCCGGCGGCGGAGTGGCAGGGCGGTGTGTCTTTAACAACTACACACAAGCACGTTTCTCCGTCCCGCCCAGAAAAGGCGGAGTAATTGACGGAGCTGACGTTTGCGAAAAGAAATCGGCGTGTTGTCATTAGTCTCACAGACAGAATGAAAGTTGTCTTGGTGTGATACGGACTAATTTCGCTTGATTTGGCTCAAGACTGGAACACTACATTTTGTCAGAACGAACGACGACTAATAATTAACTTAACATTGAGGTGAGTTCCTATTTTTTGTTACTTCTCGTGCTGCGCGCGCGTTTATATATTTAGATGTAATTTATAGCCTACAATTTTAACGAAAAACGTTATCAGTTGTATTTTGTTATGTTTTAATTCTCTGAAAATGTACAACTAGGGTAGCTAATACATTATTGGTAGATTCGTGAGGGTGTCCTGCATACAAAGACTCAGTCTTTTACATCAAGACATCCATAGAGCCACAATCTTTGACGCAATCGCCCTCGGTTCGCAGTGTGTCTCCCGGCTGCAGACCGTCTATATCGGCAGTGTGTCGCCCGCAAAGTAGGCTACGAGGCTACGATCCTGTGTCCTTTTGTGGATAGCTGACATTTGTAACCGATAAGTCTTGTATTGTGTAGGGTCTGCAATTTAGCCTACTAGTTTGTCTCCTACACCAATCAAACTGACTCGGCAGTTAGTTTAAAATCTCAATATTTAGCTTCAGTATCATTCTTTTTTAGACACGACTTTAATGACGCCGGATTATAGCCCGGCAACCCCTTTCACATGTTTACAAATGGAGTTGCTCCCATTCTGTGTTTTGCTTGCATGTTAATTAGCGCATACGTTAGTGTGTGAGAGAGTCGGTAGGAGAGCGACGCGTTGTGAGGACGAGGTAGTTCTACAGGAGAGGGTTCTGCTGAGACCAGCCTGGAGCCAGTCACTGGGCTGCGGCACAGCTGGGGCGTAGTAACATCCCTCAGTATATCTCCTGACTTTTTTTTTTTTTGCAACTTCCATGTTCTTGTCAAAACAAAGCATTACGTGGTTTTACACTCAGAGCTTAGCACGAGTTAAGCGAGGCAGGCTTGATAGCGCCCAGGGAGACGGAGCTTCTGCTGCTGGCGGGAGGAAACTTCTATGTTGCTGGCAGGCTGACAGGAGCAGGGAGAGCGGCTTGTGTTCTCCCGAGGCTGTCATTATCTGTTGGCTGGGGACACTCATTTGGAAGTGTGGTAACAGTCTAACCCTGCATTATAGGACTGATGGTGAGTTTGGAGTGAGTTTACAAGGCCTCTTCCATTTCAGTATTTTGATAACTGTTCGACCCGCTATATCATTCATAGCCCTTTAGTGGTGGTGATGATGGAGTGGGATTCTTCAGAGATTACTGCTTGATTTGATTCCCCAGAAATATGGGAGGTTCTGAACGGTCAACATTTAACGATCCATTTTTAGCCATTGTCAAGAGGAAAATATATGTTGTGGTGAAACTTTTTATAGATTTAAATGGTCTAGTAATGATCTCCTAAATTAGCCCCAGGTCTCTTTTTTTCGGTTTGCAAAGTGTTTATGGTAGTCATTAGCATTAGCCACTTAGCCAGTCTTCTGTTACTCCCTGTGTCTTGGGGCTAGTTAGTACCAAGGGCTTTGTGGATGAGGAGTGAGATAGAGACATTGCCTCTAACTTCTTCTCACTTTCTAACCCTCCATTTAGGTACATTTAGTCAGCGAGGCTGCAGCCACAGTGTGGTTTTATCACTGTTAGGAGCTAAGCACAGCCATTTGTCTGAATCAACCCTGTGTTTGTTCACCACAAACTGAGGCAGACCTTTGTCCATTTTGGGTTCCACAGCTTGTCCGCAGCTGCGGTTGTACAGCCTGTTATTATGGATCAGATAGGTAGTCTTTAATGATACTGTAGTTAGTGCTTAAAAAATGACCTTTTATGTAAACTCCTTTATGTAAACTCCTCTGACTCAGGCTCTCTTGTGTTGTCCACATTAGGGTCAGTGTCTTGAACTACATGGAAACCTTTTCCACCCTGTCCTGTGTGCAGGTAATGACAGACTATCCTGTCTGCTGACACCTCTCATCTCAAGGAGATTTTGTCTGAACACCTGTTTGCTCTTCCTGTCCCTGCAGGTCGTCCAGGGAACAGCACCCCCGTATGGATGATGAGGAGGACGATGTGTTTGAGCCAGACTCACTCTCCTGGCGCACCATTTTCAGGGAGGTAAAGTACGAACACCGGGGCACCCAGACGCCTGGCCCCGCCCTGGAGCGTCCCAGAGGGATGCTGCCCTGCTCAGCCCAGCACAGACCTCTGTTCTACGGTGAGGCTGCACTCACACACACACACATGCACAAACTCACACACACACCAACACACACACACTCACATACACACCATGTAGCTCTAGAAGTGAGCAGCATACAGATTACAGACAGATTGAGCTCCACACCTGAAAACAGGTGTGGATGTGTTGACCTGAGCTGGCCTATCAAACAGCCAGAGGGCTGGTGTGAGAAGCAGCAAGGGTTAGTGTCAGCAGGCCTGGCGCCTGGCAGTCCTGCCGCTCTAGGTTTATGGCCCCCAGTGTACGTGAGAGTGAGAGTGTGTGAGTGGGGGGGGTGTAACCAGCTGCTGTGACATGCAGCAGGCACCTGGCTGACGCTGTTCTACAGGGACGTGAGGGCAGACTGCACCTGAAATACCTGTCTGCCCCTGGAATACACACCTGTCTCTAACCCTGTCTGTCTGTCTGTCTCTCACCCTGTCTGTCTGTCTCTCATCCTGTCTGTCTGACTGTCACCCTGTCTGTCTCTCATCCTGTCTGTCTGTCTCTCATCCTGTCTGTCTGTCTCTCACCCTGTCTGTCTCTCACCCTGTCTGTCTGTCTCTCATCCTGTCGGTCTCTCACCCTGTCGGTCTCTCACCCTGTCTGTCTGTCTCTCATCCTGTCTGTCTGACTGTCACCCTGTCTGTCTCTCACCCTGTCTGTCTGTCTCTCTCCCTGTCTGTCTGTCTCTCATCCTGTCGGTCTCTCACCCTGTCGGTCTCTCACCCTGTCGGTCTCTCACCCTGTAGGTCTGTCTCTCATCCTGTCTGTCTGACTGTCACCCTTTCTGTCTCTCACCCTGTCTGTCTGTCTCTCACCCTGTCTGTCTGACTGTCACCCTGTTTGTCTCTCACCATGTCTGTCTGTCTCTCACCCTGTCTGTCTGTCTCTCACCCTGTCTGTCTTTCACCCTGTCTGTCTGTCTGTCTGTCTGTCACCCTGTCTGTCTGTCACCCTGTCTGTCTGTCACCCTGTCTGTCTGTCACCCTGTCTGTTTGTCTGTCTCTCACCCTGTCTGTCTGTCTCTCACCCTGTCTGTCTGTCTCTCACCCTGTCTGTCTCTCACCCTGTCTGTCTTTCACCCTGTCTGTCTGTCACCCTGTCTGTCTCTCACCCTGTCTGCCTGCTACCCAGGCCTGCCAGAGAGGACAGCACATCTTAGCTGGGGTTTAGTGTGATGGCCAGGAAGGGTTGTATAACCCCTGACATGACACAAGCTGGCGACGGGGCAGACCATGAGAACTGAGCTGTGTGGGAGCAGAGAAGAGGAAGTGTCTGAGCAGTGTGTCTGAGCATGCCCAGTGTGTCACAGTGTGTGAGCGTGCCCAGTGTGTCACAGTGTGTCTGAGCGTGCCCAGTGTGTCACAGTGTGTGAGCGTGCCCAGTGTGTCACAGTGTCTGAGAGTGCCCAGTGTGTCACAGTGTGTGAGCGTGCCCAGTGTGTCACAGTGTGTCTGAGCGTGCCCAGTGTGTCACAGTGTGTGTGAGCGTGCCCAGTGTGTCACAGTGTGTGTGAGCGTGCCCAGTGTGTCACAGTGTGTCTGAGCGTGCCCAGTGTGTCACAGTGTGTCTGAGCGTGCTCAGGACCAGACGTGACATGTTTGTTGTTGTTGCTACAGGCAACGCAGGGTTTCGTCTGCACTTCCCAGCGTCCTCCGAGCGTGTGGTCGCCCCAGCGGCCGGGCGGGGGGAGGAGGGGCGGCCTGGAGGTATGGAGCTGCAGCCGGGCAGCATGGAGGCTCGCGTCGGACACAAGCTCCAGCTGATCGGAGACCAGTTCCACCAGGAGCACCTACACATGGTGAGGTGCTCACCATGTGCCCCCCCCTCCCCTCCCCTCCCCCTCCCCCTCCCCTCTACCCCCTACCACCCCTCCCCCCCTCAGCCCCTCCCCCTCCTACCAGCCTCAGTCCCTGTCCAACCCCCTCCTGCCAGCCTCAGTCCCTGTCCAACCCCCTCCTACCAGCCTCAGTCCCTGTCCAACCCCCTCCTGCCAGCCTCAGTCCCTGTCCAACCCCCTCCTGCCAGCCTCAGTCCCTGTCCAACCCCCTCCTGCCAGCCTCAGTCCCTCCCCTCCCCCTCCTGCCAGCCTCCGTCCCTGTCCAACCCCCTCCTGCCAGCCTCAGTCCCTGTCCAACCCCCTCCTGCCAGCCTCAGTCCCTGTCCAACCCCCTCCTGCCAGCCTCAGCCCCTCCCCTCCCCCTCCTGCCAGCCTCAGCCCCTCCCCCTCCTGCCAGCCTCAGCCCCTCCCCTCCCCCTCCTGCCAGCCTCAGCCCCTGTCCAACCCCTCCTGCTCTTCCTGTTTATGTCCTTCTGCCTCTCTTCCACCCCCCCTCCCTCTGTCTTCCCTCCGTTTCCTCCGGCCGACTCTCCTGGGGCAGAGGTGGAGGGGAGTGCTCTGACACCAGGGGCAAACACACAAACATGTTAGGACACACACACTATCTTCCACCCTGAGAAAGCAGAAGTGCAGGACTCGGTAAACATGGTGCCCCCCTCTCTGGAAGTGTGAGGTAGGGAGCCTTCCCCCGGGGGGCCGGGGGGCGTGGGAGGAGGGGGGCCGGGGGGCTGGGGGTTATGGGAGGAGCGGGGCTGGGGGGCATGGGAGGAGGGGGGCCGGGGGGCGTGGGAGGAGGGGGGCTGGGGGGCGTGGGAGGAGGGGGGCTGGGGGGCCGGGGGGCAGGGTGATAGTGATGGTATGGTGGACACCAGACAGCACAGTGTATGTGCTTCTGCCTGAGGGGCCGTCAGAGCAGAGCCGAATCCGTCCAGTACGAATCAAGTGTTTAGCCCAATCTCTGCTATAGATACAAGCCACTTCTGGTTGAGTTTTTATGAGTGATTTTCCCCCAGCGTAAGCTGTGCATGCCTCGTGTGTTTGAAACTCACAGGCTGCTGGTTACTGTGTTATCTGGAACACTGCTGCTCAGCCCACAGGCCAGGCTGGAGGAGGAAGTGTCTCTCTGTCGCTGAATAAATAGACACACACACACACCCTCACGCACACACACACTCTCACACACACACACACACCATGACCAGTAAAGGGAGGAGGCCTTGTGGGTGATGTCATATCCTAAAGGTGCTAAGAGATTGAACACGCACACACACTCACAAAATCAGGATCCGTCTAAACCCAACACATATTATTTAATAATGCCTTACTAGTGAATTTAGAACCCAGGGATTGTGTGGGTGAGAGAGAGTAGAGAGAGAGGAGAGGAGAGGTGAGGAGAGAAAGTAGAGAGAGATAGAGTAGAGAGAGAGAGAGGGTGTGTGGGTTAAGTCTGTCAGGTCTCCTGTTAGCCCAGGGCTGCTTCTCAGTGTTCAGGTTGTGTTATGAAGTCTACAGCAGGCCGCTTCACACTGCTCTGGGCGCTGTGTGTGTGCGCGTGTGTGTGTGTGTGTGCAGTTAGGCTGCCTGAGTGCAGGAGAGGGAGGGATGGTGCTGACAGATAAATAGCTGGTCAGTGTGAGCAGGGCTGGAGGAGAGGAGGGCTGGAGGAGAGGAGGGCTGGAGGAGAGGAGGGCTGGAGGAGAGGAGGGCTGGAGGAGAGGAGGGCTGGAGGAGAGGAGGGCTGGAGGAGAGGAGGGCTGGAGGAGAGGAGGGCTGGAGGAGAGGAGGGCTGGAGGAGAGGAGGGCTGGAGGACCTTGACTGGGTGTGCAACCTTCTATAATGTGAGTAACACAGCAACCTGACATGGCCCACACCAGCCAGACGTGGCTGGTGAGGGCAGCAGGATGGTGAGGGCAGCAGGCTGGTGAGGGCAGCATGATGGTGAGGGCAGCAGGCTGGTGAGGGCAGCAGGATGGTGAGGGCAGCATGATGGTGAGGGCAGCAGGATGGTGAGGGCAGCGGGCTGGTTAGGGCAGCGGGCTGGTTAGGGCAGCGGGCTGGTTAGGGCAGCGGGCTGGTTAGGGCAGCGGGCTGGTGAGGGCAGCGGGCTGGTGAGGGCAGCGGGCTGGTGAGGGCAGCGGGCTGGTGAGGGCAGCGGGCTGGTGAGGGCAGCAGGCTGGTGAGGGCAGCAGGCTGGTGAGGGCAGCAGGTTGGTGAGAGCTGGTTGGGGGCAGATAAGGGCCATCCAGGGAGCAGCAGGCTGACAGACAGACAGGCTGGCAGGCAGGCAGGCAGGCAGGCAGGCAGGCAGGCAGGCAGGCAGGCTGGCAGGCAGACAGGCTGGCAGACACGCTGGCAGACAGGCTGGCAGACTGGCAGGCAGACTGGCAGGCAGACTGGCAGGCAGACTGGCAGGCAGACTGGCAGGCAGGCAGGCAGGCAGACAGGCTGGCAGACAGGCTGGCAGACAGGCTGGCAGACAGGCTGGCAGACAGGCTGGCAGACAGGCTGGCAGACAGACAGTCAAGAGGACACCAGGCTGAGGTTGACGACACACTGCCTCAGCTTTCCTCTCCTCTGCTATCTAGTGCTTAGATATAGAGCCCCTGTTTGACAGTTGGTGGCGTGACTCATGACTGTACAGCTAGACAGACATACCCACACCTCTCTCGCTCTCTCTCTCTCTCGCTCTCTGGTTGGAGAAGACAATAGGACATTTCTGCTTCTCTTGTTAGAAGCCAGTGTGGCACTAGAGGCGTGTCGCTGAGGTTAGAAGAGCTGATATCGGTGTGATAAACTTTAATGCTGTCTGTGATACTGTTGTACTGTACTGACTGTTAGGTGTAAGTCAGGCTAATCTAGAGATGAGTAGATCACATTCTAATCTAGGCCCCTCCCTATATTTTCTTTATTTGCTCTTACGTAGGCAAACATCTTTCTCTCTCACACGCACACACACTGACACAGAAGGCCCTCCTGTCAGTGGAATTTGAGCAGTTCAGTTGTACTCAGTGACAGACAGATGGTGTACTAAGCAGTGGTGTTCATGACCTGCCAGCACTCCAGCAGCTTGTGTGCAGGTGAGCAAATCAGTGCTGTGGATAACAGTGTTTTCACCAAGCACTGTCTGATGTTGTGTACTGAAGCACACAACCTCTGGCCAGGTTTACATCTTCAGTACAACAGAAAACAGGTTCTATCAGCATTCCCGGCTGACAACCCCCCCCCAGCCACTCCTTCCACCCTCCTCCAGTGTTTACCTTTGAAGAGCAACAGTGTAGACTGGAGCGTGCGGGGCCCAGTTAGCGAGCGGGCGCGGGCTTACGCAACACCTTGCAACATACCATGCTCCTCAGGAGTCAAGTGGCTGAGCAGGTAGGGAATCGGGCTAGTAATCAGAAGGTTGCCGGTTCGATTCCCAGCTGTGTACTAAAAATGACGTATCCTTGGGCAAAGCACTTCACCCTACTTGCCTCGGGGGAAATGTCCCTGTACTTACTGTAACTCGCTCTGGATAAGAGCGTCTGCTAAATGACTACATGTAAATTCTCTGAAGGGGAGCATGTCATGACAGCGCCAGGCCGCTGGTGAGCAGACTGGCGTTGAGACCCAGACGCAGCCTAATCTTCCCTGTCAGAGACGTAGAGCTACACAAATAGTTGGACAAGGTTGCTGTGGATGAAACCGTGCACTCAGCAGCATTGTTCCAAAAGCTTATCTGGTGGTGTGCTCCAGCTCACTGTGGTTTATAGCCTGTGTCTGAACATAGCCACAGTGCTATCAGCCCAGGCAGCGTCTGGGTTTCGTCTGTGGACAAAGCTGTTGAGTCTGCAGGGCAGAGCTACTGTACGCTTCTCCTAGACACACACACTCAACCCCTCTCCCTCCCTCGTCAAAGCTCCCAAATCCTATTTACCACAATTATCTTATCTCCCCCTCTCAATGGTCCAGATAACATTATTCCCCCTGAACACACGCAATCCAGTTGGCTCTCCAGAGAGAGAGAGAGAGAGAGAGCGAGAGAGAGAGATAGAATATATATATATATATATGGGAGGGAGGGAGGGAGGGAGGGAGGGAGGGAGGGAGGGAGGGAGGGAGGGAGGGAGGGAGGGAGGGAGGGAGGGAGGGAGGGAGGGAGGGAGGGAGGGAGGGAGGGAGGGAGGGAGGGAGGGAGGGAGGGAGGGAGGGAGGGAGGGAGGGAGGGAGGGAGGGGCCTGTGCCCTGATGCTGTAGGTCCTACCAGGTAGAATGTGATAGTTAGCAGTGAGCCAGTACAGCAGTCTCTTAAGAGGGGCACCCTAACGAGTTCTGCTGTGTAGATGTCATCCCCTCCTCCATCCCCCTTCCTACACATCATCCACCAGCAGCCCATCCCCTCTCCAGTGGCCAACAGAGATTCTTGTTTTGTTGTGGTCTGTCCTGCACAACAAATAGCCTCTTGGAGGACATACACCTTTTCTAAAGCTAAATACTCCAGCCAGCTGACTGAGCTTCTGGTTTGAAAGTGTTTCATGACTGTGGCCCTCATCTGTGTCTGTCTGTGTTGCAGTACCACAGAAACCAAAGGAACCAGGGAGCTGTGTGGTGGCGCATGGCCTCAGCCCTGCTCTCCCTGCTGCTGGAGAGAGACCCCAGGGGATGGAGGTGAGAGGACTACAGCCCCCATCTCTCCACTCAGAGGACTACAAACTCCATATCTCCACTCAGAGGACTACAACCTCCATATCTCCACTCAGAGGACTACAACCTCCATATCTCCACTCAGAGGACTACAACATCCATATCTCCATTCAGAGGACTACAACCCCCGTCTCTCCAGTCAGATTAGGACTACAACCCCCATCTCTCCAGTCAGATTAGGACTACAACCCCCATCTCTCCAGTCAGATTAGGACTACAACCCCCATCTCTCCAGTCAGATTAGGACTACAGCCCCCATCTCTCCAGTCAGATTAGGTCTACAGCCCCCATCTCTCCAGTCAGATTAGGACTACAGCCCCCATCTCTCCAGTCAGATTAGGACTACAGCCCCCATCTCTCCAGTCAGATTAGGACTACAACCCCCATCTCTCCAGTCAGATTAGGACTACAGCCCCCATCTCTCCAGTCATATTAGGACTACAGCCCCCATCTCTCCACCACAGACTGGACTCCAGATGGCCGTGCCTCGTCCCCCAGGCTCTGAGGAGACTGAAGCTCAGTCCCCGCTGGCGGAGACAGCAGCCCTTCTACAAACATTATTTTCTCTCCCGAGAAGTTGCCATGTTGTATCAAGAGATTCTTCAGGACAATGTTGATGTTTTGGTAAATGTGTGATTTACTATTTTGTACAGTAGGCTGTTCTTGTTGGATCTTATTGTTTGCACTTCCGTTTATACACCTGCGTATGTCTGGAACACCTCCGCTGGCCTGGAATGCCTTATCAATATCTATCTATATCTCCCGCCACAAAGCGTCTGTCTGCTGGAGAGCAGGTGGACAGCGAGCGATGCCAAGGGGAGGGGCTCCTCGTGGGTTACGGGTCAACCTGACAACCTACTAACTCCCAAAGAGGTCGTTTTTCTCTAAACAAAGCAGTTTGCACCTCAACTTGTTCTGCTCCTCCTTCGAGTTTCAAAAACGTTTTTTCTAGTTATGCCGTCTATGTCTTTGCTCCTCCAGTTACTTGGATCCCTTTCATTCTGAATGCTTCTCCGGCAGTTACAAAGATTATTATGACATCTGTGCACCTAATGTGTTCTTAGGCATTTCAAGCCGCCGAGCGACACATCTGCCTGGAAAGCCCAGGGTGCAGAGACGCTGTTACTCCTCAGTCAGTTCTGAGATGCCCTTGAAGTGGAGCTGTGGAGCCACTGTGTTTGCACTAGGACTGGTGCTCAGAGCAGACAACCACCAAGACAACCTCGTCAACCAATGAAGGTTTGAACTGTGTCCGTTTTTTCATGGCGTGATTGTACACAATGTTTACTCCTCCTCTGAAGACCTACCCCTGTGGACTGAGGGACTGAATAGTGAATCTGGACCATGAGCAAACACCAAACATTGGATGAAACAGACAAACATTTCTAGATTCCCTGGATGTGCTCTGTTTTCAGGACCCACGTAAACTCTGGACACCAAAGCAATACTGTACAGACCCTCCTGTGAAAAGACGTTTGCTCTCTCCTCAGGCTCTCAGCCTGCCCCGCCCTCCACCTGCCCCGCCCTCCACCTGCAGGGCCCTCTGCGAGCGTCTGTTATCCTCTAGGTAGAAATGACCACTGTTGGTTTTGAACCCAGTTGACCTGAGAGCCATTCTCTGCAATTCGACGAAACTCCTTGTGAGAAAAAGACTGTAATTATTGTTGAAACCTGAATATTTTTGAACGTTTGAAGACACTGATTCTTTTCTTGAAGATGCTGTTTGTTGTGTATTTGATGTTTTGTTGAAGGAGCGGTCCACAGCAGGAGCCTGCTGATTGGCCCCTCAGGTCTGCTAAGCCGTCACCATGCGATCAGAGCTTCCCCCGTGTTTACGATCCTACACATGCATATCTCTCAGGGACACAGAACATCTTAGCCTTCAAATCCTTGAGAACCAGAATTCACTCTGTCGATGGTGGATGTGGTTTCCCATGTGTTCTGGCAGGCAGCATGTGGCGCCCCGGGGTGGGGGGTGGAGCACAGGGAGGTGAGGAGAGCTCAGGGCTGACTCCAGACAGGGACTAGGAAGGGAGAAGAGCTGAATGTTTTCCTCTTCAATGTTGTTTCCTGCAGATCCTGAACGCTGAGCCAGTTATCCTAGCTTTTAGTCTCCCTGTGGTCTCCTCCTCCTGCTCTTGCTCCTCCTCCTGTACCTCCTCCTCCTCCAGGCCTCCCTCCTCCCCCTTACTCCTCGTCATCTTGAGACAGTCAGCTACATACAGGCCCCTCCCCCCACATAGTCTCCTCCCCCTGCAAACAGGCTCCTCCCCCTGCTACTTCTGGCCCTCCTATTGTTTAGGTTTGTAATTTATATTTTTTATCCCCCGTCTGTATTTATTTTATTTTGTGTCTTTGCCCATTTCTACTGGATGCTTGTGTGTGCAATTTCTATTACCCTTGTTTTGGTCTTAGATGTGTATCTGATTGTTTGACTGTGCAGTGCGGTGTGGGTCTGGTGGTGTCTGGTATTCCCTGAGGCTTGTGATCTTCAGTGATGGGCTTAACGGTTAAGACATGATCTAAATCCCCCTTTGCATGTCCTCTGTTAAGAGAGACTGCGCTAAACGTGCACAGCTGTGCAAACGACAGACCACATGGATTCTGCCGCGTCTCTCTCCAGCTAGTTGTGTTTTCCCTCCCCAGACCCTGGGCACCGCCTCCCGCCCCCTCGTGTCACAGCAGACCGACTGATCCTAATGACGTCAGACAAACATCTTGTAAACGTTCGCCCTTTTCCAGAACCCTGCCTTTCCCAACAAGGGCATTTTAGATACCTGCTTCCTTTCCCAACTAGGGCATTTTTTGGTTTATGGGTTCAACTCTTATTTCTATCATTTCTTTGTAATCAACATGCACTGGAAAGTACTTTGTGTTGGTAGATCTGCCAGGTCCCTGTTGTCCTGTGTTGTAAAGTCCCTGGGCTGTTCTCTCAGAAGACGGTGCTAGGCAGGCCCAGGTGAGCCAGGCTGCACAGTGGTGGCTGTCTGGGTCCTGCATTACGACCTTCTGCTTGATTTATTGGAAAGGGAAACATGCCACCTTGATGGCCTAGGTTGGGGGTTCCCTGGCTCCACACAGATTCACCTGTCATTCAATCATGATGGTGTTAGCCTACAGGAACCCCCGACTGGGATTTGTAGTTTATGGAAACCGTCAGTGTCTTGAATTTTGTAGTCCACTTGATATATACATTTGAAGTTTTTTGAGGAAGGTTTAAATTTGTGTTTTTGTTTGACATTTTTAATTAAGGAAATGTCTTGCTCATGGTCGTTCTGAACTTTTGAAAATGTATTTTCTTATCAAAAGGGTCTTTTTATAAGGACAGTCCAGGCTTTTAAAATCATTTTTAATACCTGTTGGATCATTTCAAGTCCAATGAGATCAAGGTCTTCCTACTATAAAAGGAACATTCAACATTCCGTCTGTGTCTTGGTCCTGGTGTTAAACCAAACCAAGTCAACACTAATGATTTTCTATGATTTTAATTTGGTGGTAACAATCCCACATTGCCCTTCCTTAAAGATAAACAGATGACCTGTACATGTGATACTAAAACCCTGGAAGATGCCTTTAACTGCTCAGTCTCAACCAAGTCTTGATTATCACACACTCTCTGACCACCAAGAAGAGACCCAGTGAACATGTAGCATTTTTGTAAACATTGACTGTGTGTTTTTCGAGACTGTACTGTGCACTCATTTTGTGTTTTACTTTTTGTTGATATATGAAAATAAGGACAATGTGTTATGTAGTGCAATATGCTGTACATAGGAGCTTTGCTCTACAAATCTTTTTCTGAATTTCTTGTTTTATTGGTACTTTTTTCAATAAAATGTTATTGAAAGTGCATCGCCCTGCCTGTTTCCTTCAAACATAAGTCTGTTAACATAAATAAATAAACTCATTTAGGTGAGTAGTATGTAAACTTTTAGATTCTGCTGTGAAACAACTACTCCTTCCCTGAACTCCTAAAGTTCAGGCCAACTGTAAGACATGCATGTGTTCAGGAGTGCATCGTTAAGATGTTCAGCGGTGCAGAGCGGGCCAGACACGTGAAGCTAGCCAGGCGTTTGGCAGCTGGGGTGCCCATTCCCCCTGCCGCTTGGTCATTAATTTGCTGGACGCAAGGGAGCTCTCAGACTTCACTAATGACTAGCTGTCAGTACTCCACACACACACTCCTAGAGTTTAGCGTAGCAACATCAACAGTGGAAGGATGAAACCCACAGTGCCCCACCCGCTGGGCTGGGCAGAGGGATGTGTCCATGTTTAGACCCAGGAGACAGAGTCCTCTCTCTCTTGCTTGATGTCACCTCCTGTGAGGTCAGAGGTCGGCCTGTGGAGCCAGCTGATTGGTTCCTCAGTTCTGTACCTGGCTGCTTTCATAGCACCTCGCTGGTGACAGGATGGTCACAGTGAGAAGCAGCCTGCCTAGCATGGAAATATACCAAGAAAACTGGGGGGAATGTTCTTACTGTGTACTCCACATTTATTTCTCAGCACTTTGGACAGTTCTACAATGCATACAGTATACATGAAGTGTTGGCTGTACCAGTGGGTCCCAGGTAGTGAGGTGTGGATCAGAGGGTCGCTGATCACAACGTGTAGCCCACCAGCCTGTCAACTAACAGTGGTCAGCTGAGCGTAGAAACGTGACTGTGAGAAGAGATTTAATGATTGGCTTTTTGGCAGGCTACTCCCGTAAAGTTGACGTTAACATTGAGTGAATAATTAACGACAAATACACTCCTGTAGGCTATATCATTGTTGAAAATGTAGCTCTATAGTCATCTAAAGTTAACGTGCCTTTGCTAGCTCTGGAACACAACTACAGAATTGTCTGCTTACTAGCTTACGGACGGATTCATTTTTCTTGAATGTAGACTATGACGTAGTTGCGGTCGAAGCTATGCTAGCTAGTACCTGCAAACTTGTAAAATGATTTGTTAAGGATTTGGTAAAACAGTGTCCTCACCAATGTTCAAAACAAACCTACGCCCTTGGCCAGGGTCCCAGGTACTGAGGTGCCAGGGTCCCAGGTACTGAGGTGCCAGGGTCCCAGGTACTGAGGTGCCAGGGTCCCAGGTACTGAGGTGCCAGGGTCCCAGGTACTGAGGTGCCAGGGTCCCAGGTACTGAGGTGCCAGGGTCCCAGGTACTGAGGTGCCAGGGTCCCAGGTAGTGAGGTGCCAGGGTCCCAGGTACTGAGGTGCCAGGGTCCCAGGTACTGAGGTGCCAGGGTCCCAGGTACTGAGGTGCCAGGGTCCCAGGTACTGAGGTGCCAGGGTCCCAGGTAGTGAGGTGCCAGGGTCCCAGGTAGTGAGGTGCCAGGGTCCCAGGTAGTGAGGTGCCAGGGTCCCAGGTACTGAGGTGCCAGGGTCCCAGGTACTGAGGTGCCAGGGTCCCAGGGTCTCCTCTCCAGGATCTCCAGGCAGGGCTGGCGCGTGGCGGCTCCATTGTCACGCAACCTGGTGGCAGCTCCACCTCTCTGATACCTGATTCACCTGTCTGCCCACTCCAGCAGGATCCTCCCTCACCTGAGGCAACACACACACACACTGTCTCACCTGTACGTGTGTGTGCCTAGGTGTGTGTATGTTTCAGAGGATGTGGTTGAGCTTGCACAAAGGAGAGAGGAGAAAATCCCTGCAGTTCAGTAAACACTGTACCTGTCTGTGCTGCGTTGATGGATCCTGATCCTGGACTTCAGCCATGTCTCTGGAGGAAAGTAAATACCGGCTGACATCACTGTCAGAAAATACACTGTATAAACATCTGATCCCTCTTTCAGACCATGTGACCAAGCCGCGATGGTGTTTGTGGACGTGTGGATATTGTAGAGGGAGCTTCTTCTGTTTCTGATTGGTAGGACGAGGCCCAAGCCAGTGAGATGTTTTAGTGAAGCTAGAATGTTTGATCTATTAGATGAACCAGAGTGCGAATAATACAACAAAAATCTGGGGGGGTCAACTTCTTCGCCAGGGCGTGTATCGACCCCCCCGCCTTGTTTGTTTTTACCTCTTTTAGGGGGGTCCAGGTCCTAATTAGGGGGGTCAGACCCCCCTAAACCTCCCCGTAATTTGCACCTTGAGGTGAACCATGAGTCTCTAACTGTTTACCTTCCTGGCTCTCTGGTCTCTGATCTCCAATGATCTCCTCTGATCTCCTCTGGTCTACACTGGTCTTCTCTGGTCTCCTCTGGTCTCCTCTGGTCTCATCTGGTCTCATCTGGTCTCATCTGGTCTTATCTGGTCTTCTCTGGTCTTCTCTGGTCTTATCTGGTCTCCTCTGGTCTCCTCTGGTCTCATCTGGTCTCATCTGGTCTTCTCTGGTCTTATCTGGTCTACACTGGTCTTCTCTGGTCTCCTCTGGTCTCCTCTGGTCTCCTCTGGTCTCATCTGGTCTCATCTGGTCTTCTCTGGTCTTATCTGGTGTTCTCTGGGCTTCCCTCTCCTAGCCAGGCTGGGAGACTCGCAGCTCTCTCTCACCCAAACAATGGCCCCTCTGTGTCCTGGGCCTCTCTGCTGAAAGAGACACCCATTAGAGGCAGCGTCTATCTCTGGGGTCGGAGGCAGGGGTCACTCGCCAGGGCAGCTCTTGTTTATGTCTGTGAAGCCAATCAAAACAGAGCGGTTAACTCCTCCGTGTCTGGCTGCATGGGCTCTGCGTTTACAAACAGAACAGCAGAACCACATGCTGAGTCCAGGGACGGATATCTGCTTCACCTTTGGGGAAGCAGTTCCTGGGAGGGACGCCGCAAAGGTTGTGCCAGCATGTTCACTGTCTCTCAGGAGGTTTCTGGCGGAAGCACAGCCTGTGTCAGATGCTGCCCTGAGGATGGAGTGAGGAGCCGAGGCTGACAGACTCCTCAGAATCTGCCTATCTGCCTGCCTGCCTGCCTGCCTGCCTGCCTGCCTGCCTGCCTGCCTGCCTGCCTGCCTGCCTGCCTGCCTGCCTGCCTGCCTGCCTGCCTGCCTGCCTTCCTGCCTGCCTGCCTGCCTGCCTGCCTGCCTGCCTTCCTGCCTGCCTGCCTGCCTGCCTTCCTGCCTGCCTGCCTGTCTGTCTGTCTGTTTTTCCCTCCTCCTTCCCAAACGCGACTCACATACACTCACCAGCCGGGGGAAGTTACTAGATGATTACCTCTGTGCACACTTATTTCATTGAGCTATAATTCCACTTAGACGTGTTTGAAAGAGGGAAGACAGTAACTGCAGCTCATTTAGACGAGACTCTTGTGACATGAATTACTGAGTCAGTAGAGATGTTGGACTACCGGCAGTGAGTAAGCACTCTCTGGGGAGATGTGTGAAGAAGAATAGCAGGCTGTTGCTGTCGTGACATGAATGGTCTTTGTTCTTCCTCAGGCTGCGACGGCCCTGGTCTGGTTGTAGTATTATGAGTCATCATGCTTTCTCTTCCAGGAAGTGACATCTTCAGTCTGTGATGATCGTATCTCGACACGGGAAAGAGCGGGAGCACATGCTGCATGTTTGTGTGTACATTTCAAGTTGGCAAACAGCACTGTGGTCAGCGTGGCGTGTGTTGATGTTGCTGTGAGGATGAGCCACGCTCAGCATCGCTCTGACCTGAGAGCCTGGGCAACAGCAGCACTGCCCTCTGACGTGTCACTGAGAGCCTGGGCAACAGCAGCACTGCCCTCTGACGTGTCACTGAGAGCCTGGGCAGGGTTACACACCTTCCCTCAGATAACACTGTAACGTTACACACCTTCCCTCAGATAACACTGTAGGGCTACACACCTTCCCTCAGATAACACTGTAACGTTACACACCTTCCCTCAGATAACACTGTAGGGCTACACACCTTCCCTCAGATAACACTGTAACGTTACACACCTTCCCTCAGATAACACTGTAACGTTACACACCTTCCCTCAGATAACACTGTAACGTTACACACCTTCCCTCAGATAACACTGTAACGTTACACACCTTCCCTCAGATAACACTGTAACGTTACACACCTTCCCTCAGATAACACTGTAACGTTACACACCTTCCCTCAGATAACACTGTAACGTTACACACCTTCCCTCAGATAACACTGTAGGGCTACACACCTTCCCTCAGATAACACTGTAACGTTACACACCTTCCCTCAGATAACACTGTAACGTTACACCCTGTTACTCACTGTGTTGTTTTTGTACACTGTGTGTGTCAGGGGCTCGTCTAGTGCCTTGGATACCAAACACAGGAGAGCTGCAGTCGTCTAGTGCCTTGGATACCAAACACAGGAGAGCTGCAGTCTGTCTAGTGCCTTGGATACCAAACACAGGAGAGCTGCAGTCGTCTAGTGCCTTGGATACCAAACACAGGAGAGCTGCAGTCTGTCTAGTGCCTTGGATACCAAACACAGGAGAGCTGCAGTCTGTCTAGTGCCTTGGATACCAAACACAGGAGAGCTGCAGTCTGTCTAGTGCCTTGGATACCAAACACAGGAGAGCTGCAGTCTGTCTAGTGCCTTGGATACCAAACACAGGAGAGCTGCAGTCTGTCTAGTGCCTTGGATACCAAACACAGGAGAGCTGCAGTCTGTCTAGTGCCTTGGATACCAAACACAGGAGAGCTGCAGTCTGTCTAGTGCCTTGGATACCAAACACAGGAGAGCTGCAGTCTGTCTAGTGCCTTGGATACCAAACACAGGAGAGCTGCAGTCTGTCTAGTGCCTTGGATACCAAACACAGGAGAGCTGCAGTCTGTCTAGTGCCTTGGATACCAAACACAGGAGAGCTGCAGTCTGTCTAGTGCCTTGGATACCAAACACAGGAGAGCTGCAGTCTGTCTCGCTCTGGTCGGTCCGTATGAGAGCTGTTAACATGTCACTGCAACACTAACAGGCTGCCTTCAGGACCAACAGAATGACAACCAACATCATCACCACCAAGTAAGTGCTCTTCAGTCCTGTCATGTCAGATTTAGACTCTTCCTGACACTGTGGACTCATGTGTCATGAGACAGAAAGAGCAGGGGGGAGGAGAAAGAGGGGGGAGGGAGGGGGGACGAGAGAGGGGGCAGGGGAGAGAGAGGGAGAGGAGGAGAGTGAAAGAGAGAGGGACAAGAGGAAAGTGAAAGAGAGATTGCCTCCTCTCTCCTTCCTCTCTTCTGTCCACATCTGGTGGGGAGGGCAGGAAGGCCAGAGCACTGTTGGCATGGGAACATCAGCTGAGCCAACATACCCACAGAGAGAGGGGAGGGGAGGGGGGAGGGGAGGGGAGGGGAGGGGGGAGGGCAGGAGGAGGGGAGGGGAGGAGGAGGGGAGGGGAGGAGGAGGGGAGGGGGGAGGGGAGGGGAGGGGGGAGGGGGGAGGGGGGAGGGGAGCGGGGAGGAGAGGTGCCTTGAAGCAGCAACCCCCTCAACTCACCCTGCACTCTGCCACCCCCACCCTCCACAGCCCCACCCTAACACAACTGACCTCCTCCAGCCCAGCCCCTCCCCCGCGCCCCTGTGCCTCCAGTCCCCTCCCCCCACCTCCCTACACCCCCTCCTCCCCCATCCCAGACCATACACAGCTGTGCTGAGCCCCAGTGCTAACCCTGCTAATGCAGAGTCCAAACTGAGTTTAATATCTCTGGTGTGCAAACACACGCAGGGTGGCTGCACGGCTGTTAGAAGATCCTTCCAGAGAGATGATTGAACTTTGAGAGTGCCGTTCTCTCTGGATTTACTGCTTCAGTCCCTCTATGTACTCTCACTCTTGAAGAGAGGTTGTGCAATCAGCCCTCTTCCAGTTCCCCTTTGTTTACCGAGAGCAACCAGGCAGAGCTGTGCTTTGTTGAGCGGTAGTCACTCCCAGTCTCACAGCTGTGACACGCACACACTCTCACATACACACACACCCACACACACATTCACCCACTCACTCATTCATACACACACGCACACACACACTCACACACATACACACACACGATCACTGACTCACAAACACTGGCAGTATCCTGCGGTGAAGGGGAGGGATTTAAATCTTCCAGCATGTGAACCCGGTGAACCTCCATTCAGTCCTCCTGCCTGTTGTTTTCTACATTTGCAGTTTTATTATTCTTTCACAAGTCTCAC
>NC_140363.1:19462500-19465000 GCF_054491055.1 Hypomesus nipponensis
GTGGCTTGGCCCAGGGGGTTCTGGATAAACTCCTGAACCCGGGCTCCTCAAAGAGAACATCTGGAGCAGGAGCCAGCTGGGTCATCCTCTCAGAGAGTCTCCAGTCCCCCTCAGCCCTCGCCCTTGCCTTCACCACGGCACCCTGGGAAGTTGTGAAAACACTCCCCAAGACAAACAAAACAACCAGAACCACATCTCATTAGGACTCCTGTCAGGATGCTGTGAATGTTTTTGGACAAAGAGAGACTCATATCAGGAATATCATTATGGACGTGGCAGACTATAATTAGGAACTTGTTTCAAAACAATTTGGTTTCATATTGTATTTTCTAGGTACTGAATCCATTACTGTAAGCGCACAGAGAGACAACCCGATGAGAGATTCCCTGCTGAACACCCGCCTCGGGAACACAGCTAAACAAAACAAGATGGGTGGTTCGAACAGATTCTCCTCATAAATAATTCCCTTCCAAGACAGCCAGATACATTTTCAAACAGAGTCATGGAGTGGAGAGGGTTGGAAAATACTCTGAGTTAATGAGTTGAGATGTGCAACATTTGTTTTTGACACTTGTGATGGCTGAAATGATTTACTAAACTGCGATCATACTGATGTCAAAAACAGCTCCTCGGGTCCTCCTTAATGCTAATTTCCCAAATCTGGTGCAGATGCACCAACCACCCTGCATACGCTGGCCTTCTAGCTACCTATCTATCTGTTTATAATCTCCAGCCATTCTCTGTACTAATGCGTCATTATTTATATTTTGACCAGCTCAAAATGAAACTTCTTAATTTGGGGTTTAGGATCCCTGTCAGCACGCATCCTCTCTGTGCCGCAATCACAACCTGGAAGTACTACCCACAAACACAGGAAGTACTACTCACACAGCTTCTGCTCTGAGTCACAAGCTGAAGTTGAGTGGATGAAAAGAAACCAGCCAGTCTTCAAGAGCTCTAGTGTACAAACCCTCCCTCACTCAGGTGAACACATGGTTGGGTTGCAGGCCATCAGGCATCCATGTGACTGTGGTGAGGGGGTGTGGCCCTGTGGTGGCAGTGAAGCAGCCTTGCCTTCCAAACGGCAGCGATGCTGGAGTGAGGCAGCGGTGAGCTTGCGGTCTAGCGAGACGGAGTGTAGCGGTTTCACGTCACTAGCAGCACAGGAACCGTCAGACTGAAGCACACAGTCACAACGCCTCTGTTACTGGGCTGCTACGTGTTATAATGTGTTGTAGCATGTTAAAGCACAATATATAATGCAGGGATGGCAAAAGTACACACATTCTTCACTCAAGTTAAAGTAAAGAAGTGTGGGTTAATAGTGAAATACAGTAACAGGGTATTTACACAGTATAATCACAGTGTAATAACAACAACATAGTGATATTACAACATAATAGCAGTGTAACAACAGTGTAATAGCAGTGTAATAGCAATGTAATAGCAGTGTAAAAACAGTGTTTCAACAGTGTAACAACAACAACATAATAACCGTGTAACAACTGTGTACCTTAAGTTTTCTTCCCTTGTCTGCTAAGGTTTTTCGTGCAACGCTTTAACGCACATGTGATCGTTCGAAAGCAGGCCCCACAGAGTACCATCACACATGTGATTCTGAACATTCCAACCGACTATTTTCCGATAGACAAAAACTATACGACAAACGCTATAGTATGGCTTCAAAATGTACAATTAGGAGGCTAACAAGCAACACTAGCAGGTAGTAGCATTGCTGCGAGTACTATGCTAGGTTGCTAGGTAACGGAGGTGGGAGCTGGTGGGAGCGTCGGTAATATTTAGAACTCACTCAAAATCAGAAGGGATTTGATTTGCCATAAATGTTTGCACAAGCAAGGAATTTACTTTGGCAGGAAGGTGCATACATTAAACATATAGGAATCTTGAAACTTAAATATGTGGTCTAACTATACAAAAGGAGCAAAGTCTAGCTAATAATAAAAGGATTTAGAATAAAAAAATAAATATAAAAACAGGTTAAGGGTGCTTTGTGCAACCGATTATATTTTGAGGAAAGCTCAACTCTGACTTTAAGTTAAGACTTTCCTTAAAATGTTCCTTAATGTGTTTTGTGCGACCGGCCCCTTGGCTTTAAGCATTATTGTATTCATTTATCTTTATTTACCTGAATTGTATAATGTGTTTTATTGTGTTGTTTTGTGTTGTGACTGTGTTTACATGTTATGTTCCAAGTTGTGAAAACACCTGGGGATTAATAAAGTAAATCTATCCATCTAATGGTGTTATAGTGTGTTATTACATGTTAAGGCGTGTTCTTACGTGTTATAGTGTGTTATTACATGTTAAGGCGTGTTCTTACGCGTTATGGTGTGTTATTACACATGATAGCATGTTATTACATGTTAGAACATGTTGTAGTGTGTAGTGTGTTACATCACATCATAGCATCTTTTTACATGTTATAAGTGTGTTATTACACATGATAGTGTGTTCTTACATGTCTTGTGTTATAATGTGT
>NC_140363.1:19475000-19487500 GCF_054491055.1 Hypomesus nipponensis
TCCCCTCCCCTCCCTCTCCTCCTCTCCTCTCTTCTTCTCTTCTCTCCCCTCCCCTCCCCCCCTCCCTCTCCTCCTCTCCTGTCTTCTTCTCTCCCTGTCCCTCCTCTCCTTTCCCTGTGCCCCCTCCCCTCTCCTCTTCTCCTCCCATCCCCTCCCCTCCTTTGTCTAGTCTTCTTGTGGAGGAGGGCTAGACACAGTGTTATGAAACACTAACTTGTCCTCTTATCAGCTCTGCCTGTCTGAACTGTCTGATCTAAACTGATTTCTGTTCTGTGGAACATTTATCAGATAGATAAAGATTCTGAGGCAAATCTGATCATTTTTCATGGAGTAATCTTGTATCAAGTTTACAGAACTGTCAACTAAGCTCTCACTGTCTCAAGCTGAATGTAGTAGTTTAATAAAACACGTGTATTATTTGGAGTCATGGCTCCTTGGGGAGTACATGGGAAGCACATTGTTTGTGTCATCCTGTCTGTGTGTGTTCCCGTAAAAGTAGATATTTATTTGTTTCATTAAGGCAAGCAAGGGTATATGCTGATGTGGATGTCAGTTCATGTGCAACTGTTTACATGTGTGTATGTGCATGCATGTGTGCATGAGTGTGCGCGCGTGCGTGTGGGCGTGTGCATGTGGGCGTGTGCATGTGGGCGTGTGCATGTGGGCGAAAATGAACCCGAGATGTGACCTGCTCTGTGGCTAACAGACCCAACACCTGCAGACCCAACACCAACAGACCAAACACCTACAGACCCAACACCAACAGACCAAACACCAACAGACCAAACACCAACAGACCCAACACCTACAGACCGAACACCAACAGTCCCAACACCTACAGACCCAACACCTACAGACCCAACACCAACAGTCCCAACACCTACAGACCCAACACCAACAGACAAACACCTACAGACCCAACACCTACAGACCCAACACCTTCAGACCCAACACCTTCAGACCCAACACCTACAGACCCAACACCAACAGACAAACACCTACAGACCCAACACCTTCAGACCCAACACCTTCAGACCCAACACCTTCAGACCAAACACCTACAGACCCGACACCTTCAGACCCAACACCTTCAGACCAAACACCTCCAGAACACCTATATCCAGACAGAGTGGACCCATCAATGTAAACATGACTGGGATGAATGGAGAGTCTGGACAAAGAGCTGGTCTGCTTGGACAGGTCACCCCATCAGCAAACACCCCCCCCCACACACTGGTCTGCTTGGACAGGTCACCCCATCAGCAAACACCCCCCCCCCCACACACACACACACACAGTGTCAGCTTTTCCTCTGCACCTGACAAAACTTTATTGCCAAAGTGTCCTCATGAAGAGGGTGTTGTGGAAGAAAGGATTGTGTGTGAACAGCTGGGTTTAGGCTTTAGCAGCATTAACCAGCACTAGCTAGCACTAGCTAGCACCAGCACCACCAGCACCACCAGCACCAACTAGCATGTTCAGCACCAGCTAGCACCAGCTAGCACCAGCACTAGCTAGCACCAGTTAGCACCAGCACCAGCTAGCACCAGCACCAGCTAGCACCATCACCAGCTAACACCAGGACTAGCTAACACCAGGACCAGCTAGCACCAGGACCAAACCCTCAACATTGTACTCTCTACAGTATTAAATTACGGACATTCTGTGACGGTTTCCTGAAGCCTCACTGTTGCTTCCGGAGCCTGAGACGTTGTTCTGCTGACGAAATTTTCACTGGTCTCCGTGTGAAACAGCTTTTTTTCATCCTGTCTTATTTACTGTAATTTAATCAGCTGAACAGAGGAGGGTTTAGAAATTAAGGCTTTTTAGCGCTGCGTTAATGTTACACAGACCTCTCAAAATAATACATGCATGAAAGAAGTCATTATTCAACCCTGGCACCAGTCACCGCTGGTGAAGGATGATAATGTGGCTTACCCTGTCATGAGATTCTCATTAGTTTTTCATTAGTATAGACTAAGTTACATCGGGTGTGAGATCTGTGTATGTGTGTACGTGTGTGTGTGTGTGTGTGTGTGGAGGGGCGGGGAGGCTTTGCAACATCATAGTCAAACCCTGTTTGATGACATCAGAATGGATGTGAGTCCAAACAGGAGTGTAGAAGGTAAAAGGGCAGCTGTGTTAGGTGAGGGTATCCTGGACCCAGTACCTCAAAATCTCTCTCTCTCTCTCTCTCTCTCTCTCTCTCTCTCTCTCTCTCTCTCTCTCCCTCCTCTCTCTCTCTCTCTCTCTCTCTCTCTCTCTCTCTCTCTCTCTCTCTCTCTCTCTCTCTCTCTCTCTCTCTCTCTCCCTCTCTCACACACACAGACACACACACCCTTGTGTGGATGAGGAGGAGGGGGGTTAGGGAGGTTAGCACTAAGAGAGCAGGAGCTGTGCTGTTTGGAAGGGGGGGGGGGGTGTTGCTCTTGGCAACAGACAGAGAAATCTGATTGTATAACCAAGGCTTCAGCAACAGCATAAGTCCTAACGGGTCATTCCAGGATACAGAGAACAGCGCACGATCTCTGCAGTCTGAGCCAGGTGGCCAGCAACTCAAAGACCAGATACACACACACTAGACCAGATACACACACACTAGACCAGATACACACACACTAGACCAGATACACACACACTAGACCAGATACACACACACTAGACCAGATACACACACACTAGACCAGATACACACACACTAGACCAGATACACACACACTAGACCAGATACACACACACTAGACCAGATACACACACACTAGACCAGATACACACACACTAGACCAGATACACACACACTAGACCAGATACACACACACTAGACCAGATACACACACACATGCGGCTGCTGGGTACACCCAACACCAGTTAAACAATGTGCTGTTCATCCCCAGGTGTGAGGACACCAAATGTGGCTCATCTGATCTGTTCTTCACTTTTCCTCTGGCTTCCCTGGCTGGGCTGGGGCTGACTGGCTGGGCTGGCTGGCTGGGGCTGGGGCTGGGGCTGGGGCTGGGGCTGGGGCTGGGGCTGGGGCTGGGGCTGGGGCTGGGGCTGGGGCAGGGCTGGGGCTGGACTGGGACTGACTGGCTGGGGCAGGGCTGGGGCAGGACTGACTGGCTGGGCTGGGGCTGGGGCTGGGGCTGGGGCTGGGGCTGGGGCTGGGGCTGGGGCTGGGGCTGGGGCTGGGGCTGGGGCTGGGGCTGGACTGAGACTGACTGGCTGGGGCAGGGCTGGGGCAGGGCTGACTGGCTGGGCTGGGGCTGGGCTGGGCTGGGCTGGGGCAGGGCTGGGGCAGGGCTGGGACTGACTGGCTGGGGCAGGGCTGGGGCAGGGCTGACTGGCTGGGTTGGGGCTGGGCTGACTGGCTGGGCTGGGGCTGGGCTGGGGCAGGGCTGACTGGCTGGGCTGGGGCTGGGCTGGGGCAGGGCTGACTGGCTGGGTTGGGGCTGGGCTGACTGGCTGGCTGGGCAGGGGCAGGGCTGACTGGCTGGGCTGGGGCAGGGCTGACTGGGTTGGGGATGACTGGAGCAGTCAACACGCCAGCACAATTAAAATAATAAGCAGCTAATGTTCAGAGCCATTACAAGGAGCTCTTAAATGACAGGGGTTGTGACCACAATGTGTGACTCATGCAAACACAAACACACGCACCCACAAATACACAAACACTCACCCACACACACACTCTCTCACATGCACACAAGCACCCACAAACACACACACCTACATACACACACACAGGAAGACAGTTACAGCCCATCTCTCGTACAGAAAGCAGGACCAGCTGTGTGTCCTGGTGTGACCTCTGACCTCCTGGCAGAAGCCAGACCAGGGCAAAGACAGTCCCCCTCCCAAACTCACTCTACACAAGCTGCCAAACCCACTCATGGAATCAATCTAACTGATGTCATCTCATTCTAAAGGCATCAACACGTCACAGATTCTGAGTTGTGAAGGAGTGCAGCTGCTCATGCAGGCCTGTGTGACTGTTCTACACACAACCCAACCTGAAACAAGGTTGTGCTATACAGGCTTGGCGTTTCTCTTGCTGAAGTATGATGTGCAACATGAAACAAGCCACTTCAGAGAGCTGCTGAGGTTTCAACTGCAACACGAGAGAGAAAGTGAGAGACAAAGGAATGAGAGAGAGAGAGAGAGAGAGAGACACAGAGAGAGAGAGAGAGAGAAAGAGAGAGAGACAGAGAGACAGAGAGAGAGAGAGAGAGAGAGAGAGACAGAGAGACAGAGAGAGAGAGAGAGAGAGAGAGAGAGAGAGAGAGAGAGAGAGAGAGACAGAGAGACAGAGAGAGAGAGAGAGAGAGAGAGAGAGAGAGAGAGAGAGAGAGAGAGAGAGAGAGAGAGAGAGAGAGACAGAGAGACAGAGAGACAGAGAGACAGAGAGAGAGAGAGAGAGAGAGAGAGAGAGAGAGAGAGAGAGAGAGAGAGAGAGAGAGAGAGAGAGAGAGAGAGAAAGACAGAGAGAGAGAGAGAGAGAGAGAGAGAGAGAGAGAGAGAGAGAGAGAGAGAGAGAGAGAGAGAGAGAGAGAGAGAGAGAGAGAGAGAGACAGAGAGAGGCGGGGGGTTAAGGAGGGCAGTTATGCATCCTGTTGTCAGAATAATATTTGTTCTTGTTTGGTTTCCAACTTCACCATGGATTCATTCATGAAGTTTTGTTGCTTTACATTGCGTTGCCGTGTTACTGTGCCAGCTGTCACCTGCCCTGTTCCCACCCCAGCCACAGAGACACTGGCACCTTGAGCCAACAGTGACTCACACCAGCAGGATCGATATTCATCTTCAGTCCACATCCAGGATGAGCAGAACAGGAGTGGTTCAGATGTGTCACGCAGGCTAGAGATCACTGGTTCACACGCATTTAGGCTGGATGGACAGAAGGATTTGGAGAACTTATCTAGAAACACAACAAACAGATACAATTAGGTTAATGATTACTAAATATAGTATCAACTGAAACTAACTCTGGCTGTGTGCACTGGCAGAGTACGATGACTTTACAGGGCAATGTGTGTGCAGTGTGTGTGTACAGTGTGTGTGTACAGTGTGTGTGCAGTGTGTGTATAGTGTTTGTACAGTGTGTGTGTCCAGTGTGTGTGCAGTGTGTGTGCAGTGTGTGTGTACAGTGTGTGTGTGCAGTGTGTGTGCAGTGTGTGTATAGTGTGTGTGTACAGTGTGTGTGTACAGTGTTTGTACAGTGTGTGTGTAGTGTGTGTCCAGTGTGTGTGTCCAGTGTGTGTGTACAGTGTGTGTGTATAGTGTGTGTGTGCAGTGTGTGTACAGTGTGTGTGTACAGTGTTTGTGTGCAGTGTGTGTGTGCAGTGTGTGTGTACAGTGTGTGTGTGCAGTGTGTGTGCAGAATCCTCCAGTGCTTGAGGGAACATGAGACATGATTGTTATTATTCCAAAGAGGATAATGGAAACCATGCTGGAAGACCCTGCAAGTCCTGCTTCTACACATGCAGTCTCACATGCAGCCCTCCAGGGGCTTTCACACACACATGAATACACACACACACACTCTATACACACACACACACACACAAAACCCTACATGCACACCAACACACACACACAAACACAAACACACGGGCACACACTAACACACACACGTACACCCACGCACACTAACACGCTATCTGCAAATGCTATAAGCTTTACAACAACAACTCTGTCTTGATTTGGCTTCCTCCCAAAGTTAACTGTCACAACTGATTCTTCATGTTTAGCTGTTAGAAATTAAAAAAATCATATCCCATCACACACAAGCCATGGTGCGGTGGTCTGGCTGTCCTGTAAGATCTCTGGACAGAGCTGACAGTGAGAGAGGCGGAGAGAGACTCATCCTGAGAGACAAACACCTTCCAGCAGCTTCCATTCAGTTCACTCTCTCTCACACAGTTTATCCTCTCATGTTGTCTTGGAGACAAACAAGAGCTTCAAAGAGCAGAGTGGACCCCTGCACTCACACACACCCACACCACACACTATAAACACACACTCGCACACACACCAGACACACACGCACAGACCCGCCAGCCAACTAAATTGATTTGATTTGTGGGCAGACCAAAGGAGAGTGCTGGCATGTGTGACCTGGACACCAATAACTGCCACATGGAGAAAACCTAAACACCCACTTCAAACTAACCCCTCAGGACATGAGTGGACAGGTGATCACAGCCAGGAGAGGAGGAGGAGAGAAGGGGGACAGGAGGAGATGGAAGAGGGGGAGTAGGGTGAACAGGCTTTTCCTTCTCCAGGCCTTCCCCTTCCAGGAGGAGAGGTGCTGCGTAAGGGGAGCTACAGCTGACGATCGCTCCACTCTGCCTGGGAGTGACGGACAGGAGCTGGGAAGGCGGGTGGGGGGGGGGTGAGGTGTGGATGTTACCTGGGGCGAGGAAGGCAAGGGAGGGGGGGTGAGGTGTGGATGTTACCTGGGGAGAGGCAGGCTAGGGAGGGGGGGTGAGGCAGGTTAGGAAGGGGGGGGAGAGAGAACCAAGTCCTCAATTACAGTCCTGCTCAGCTCTCACAGCCTGAGGGTACATGTGTGCAAACTCTCAGTCTTACACACACACAGCCACAGTGGGAGCCCACTTATCTGTGAACACAGTGTCCCAGATTAGCAGCTCTGCTGGACCTGGCTGTCCTGCTCTAACACAGGGCTGCATGCTGTTATTATCCAGTAAGGACTCCTGGAAGTCATACCACAGCCCCCCAGGGCTGTCCTCTGCTATCCTCTGCTCTGCTCTACTCTACTCTACTCTGCTCTACTCTACTCTACTCTACTATACTATACTATACTATACTATACTATACTATACTATACTATACTATACTATACTATACTATACTATACTGTACTATACTGTACTGTACTGTACTCTACACTGCTCTACTCTGCTCTGCTCTGCTCTACTATACTATACTATACTATACTGTACTATACTATACTATACTATACTATACTATACTGTACTGTACTGTACTGTACTGTACTGTACTGTACTGTACTATACTATACTATACTATACTGTACTGTACTATACTATACTATACTATACTATACTATACTATACTATACTATGCTCTACTATGCTCTACTGTACTCTACACTGCTCTACTCTACTCTGCTCTTCTATACTATACTATACTATACTATACTATACTATACTATACTATACTATACTATACTATACACTACCCTGCTCTACTGTACTCTACACTGCTCTACTCTACTCTGCTCTACTCTACTCTGCTCTGCTCTGCTCTGCTCTGCTCTGCTATACTATACTATACTATACTATACTATACTATACTATGCTATACTATACTATACTATACACTACCCTGCTCTACTGTACTCTACACTGCTCTACTCTACTCTGCTCTGCTCTACTCTACTCTGCTCTGCTCTGCTCTGCTCTGCTCTACTTTACCATACACTACCCTGCTCTGTTCTACTCTACTCTACACTGCTCTGTTCTACTCTGCTCTATTGTACTCTACCCTACTCTACTCTACTCTATTGTACTCTACCCTACTCTACTCTACTCTATTCTACTCTACCCTGCTCTACTCTACTCTACTTTACACAGCTCTACTCTACTCTTCTCTGCTCTACGCTACTCTACACTGCTCTGTTCTACTCTACACTGCTCTGTTCTACTCTACTCTACTCTACTCCGCTCTACGCTGCTCTACTCCGCTCTACTCTGCTCTACGCTGCTCTACTCTACTCTACTGTGCTCTACACTGCTCTACTCTACTCTACTCTACTCTACTCTACTCTACTCTATCCTACTCCGCTCTACTCTGCTCTACCATACTCTACTCTATACTGCTCTACCCTATTCTACTCTACTCTACTATATGTGAGCAGACACTATTGACGACAGGTCGGTGTGAGCAGCAAGCCACGCCTTACCCAGCACCTGACAGGTCAACAGCACGTACTCTGCTATCAGCGCAGGAAGCTGGTCATCAGAGTGGTGTGGTGATGTGGTCACCATCCTGTCCCCCCAACAGGACAGCGAACAAAGAGACGAGATGCGTGTCTTTAATTAGACCGGGGCACTGTGGCACTCTGATGACTTCCAAAGCTGCTTCTCTCTTCTTGTTCTGGGGACACATCAAAGACAACCCCAGAGCAGTTTTTCTTGTTTCTTTCTCTCACAACTTCAGAACCCCAGAGGCCAGGGAGGGCAGACTGATTGGAGAGGTTGCTGTGTTTTGATCTAGATGTCTGACCCCTGACCTTCTCTGTGAGAAGCGAGGGTGTGGGCGTTAAACAACATAACCTCAGATGGAGAGGGTCCGATGAAGCAGACACAGCCCATGAATCATTTACATTTACATTCAGTCATTTAGCAGACGCTCTTATCCAGAGCAACTTACAGTAAGTACAGGAACATTCCCCCGGAGGCAAGTAGGGTGAAGTGCCTTGCCCAAGGACACAACATAATTTGACACAGTCGGGAATCGAACCGGCGCCTTTCTGATTACCAGCCCGATTCCCTAACCGCTCAACCACCTGACTCACGATAGAATCACTTCTTCTGTCACATGACCTCTTCAATCACATGCTCTTCTGTCAGGACATACATTATATCAACCAAACAACCACGTAATGTTTCATGTTAAACATTTCATGCTTTCTCTCTCATTGTTTGGTTGTGCGTGTCAGTATGTGTGTGTGTGTGTGTGGGGGGGGGAGGTAGTGCACATAATACATACACAAATCTGTGTTCATATGAGTGTAGCGTGTGCTTGCGTGTGTGAACAGCAGCATGTAGCATGTGCACCGCAGCAGAGCCCCAGTGTGCTGGTGTTTGATGTGCGTGCGGGACAGTGCCCACGTCCAGCTAGCCTAGCACAGGAAGCGGCTGATCCCTCCCTCAGGAGCCCAAGTGGCTGCTGGGAGAAAAAGTTCCTGTCTGATGTTTTGGATCCATCGCTTTCTGTCTGCCCCCCCTTTTGTCTGTGATTCATCTCGACTTTGGCAGATTTACTAACCTTTTGACGAGTCACAAGTAATATAATACCTCTTTTCCAAAATAAGAAGCTCCTCAGAGATTGAAGAGGGGGGTGGGGGGAGAAGGGGGCAGGTGAAAAGGGAGGGGAAAATACAACCCCTAAGAACTGGGCACATGCTGGCAAGCACTTACTCTGTAATCATTGAATCCATCATCGCTACTATAAACAGTCATTTGTAGGACTGTTGTAGCCTGGAAACAAATGGGGCCATGATGACAATTTCAAAGAAATTCACATGAAAATGGTTCAGGAAAACAGAGTTTAGTGAACAAATGGATGGGATGTGTCTTGTATCATATGGTTGGTTTTAGCTGTTCCTGTGATGTGATGGTGGGAATAAAGTGTTGAGTTTTCCAGCAGAGCAGAGCTTTCAGTACCTTAATCATGAATCCCTGTGAGAGTGACACAGAAACAAACACTCCAGCCTAAATCCAGAGTCTGTCTTGTTTGGGGTCCTGGGGCTGGGGTCCTGGGGCTGGGGTCCTGGGGCTGGGGACAGACCTGGGGCTGGGGTCCTGGGGCTGGGGTCCTGGGGCTGGGGTCCTGGGGCTGGGGTCCTGGGGCTGGGGACAGACCTGGGGCTGGGGTCCTGGGGCTGGGGACAGACCTGGGGCTGGGGTCCTGGGGCTGGGGTCCTGGGGCTGGGGTCCTGGGGCTGGGGACAGACCTGGGGCTGGGGTCCTGGGGCTGGGGTCCTGGGGCTGGGGTCCTGGGGCTGGGGTCCTGGGGCTGGGGTCCTGGGGCTGGGATCCAGGCACAAACAGCTGTTTTGCGTTGCCCTCCTCTTGCTCTGGGTTTGATTAATCACCCCTAGATTCCCCCGGCCTGATGTACAGGCTGAGTGCAGCATCCCCAGCTGAGCGGTGAGGGACGGACCGAGCGCAGCGCTGGCTGCTTGCTCTGCACAGGCTTGGATGTTCAACAGGCTGCTGTTTGGCTAAATGGCAGATTGCTTCACAAGTGGGCACCCACCCTTGCTTCCCTCGTCTCTGACTCCCCCATCCCCCTCTGCCCCCATCCCTCCCCCCATCCCCCTCTGCCTCCATCCATCCCTCCCCCCCCCATCTCCCTCTGCCCCCATCCCTCCCCCCCACACTTTCTTCCTGCCCATCCCCTTCCCTGCCCTCTGTAATAATGTGTATTTAATTTGGCTGGAAACTTCAAGGGGGGGAGGAGGAGGAGGAGGGGGAGGAGGAGGAGGAGGGGGAGGAGGAGGAGGAGGAAGAAACCAAAACCAGACCTGAGAACTACGATTGTGGCTTGGACCTCATCTCACTCTAAGCATGTGACTCGAGAGTGTGTGATTGTTTTCAGCAGAACCACCAAGGCCTCATCACTGCCTGGGATACCCACACAGAGAGGGAACAGGCTGGTGAGAGGCTGGGGGGAGGCTGGGGGGAGGCTGGGGGGAGGCTGGGGGGAGGCTGGGGGGAGGCTGGGGGGAGGCTGGAAGGATGACAGACTGATCCTAGTTGACCCTGGCACACAGAACGATCGTTCCCTGTTGACCATCCAGGCCAGCTGCAGTAAATAGTGTCTTTGTTACTGTTGGGTCTGTGGCAGGGCATGTTTCAGACTGCAGCAGCGATGGGATCAACATGTTCTGCGGGATCAGAGATATGCTCTGATGTCCTGACAGCCACACTTCACAACCTGGAGAAAGTGACAGCAGCCTGTTTACTGTGAGAACCAGTCAGCTCAAAACTGGGAAAGGAGTTCCTGTCTTGCTTTTAGTGACACAGGTTATGCTGATGGTCAGACCTGGTGTCCATGACTCTGTTCAGGGATCTGTGGACAGATTTCCTTTCAGTCAAGCACAGAAAAGGCCTATTGCCTGCTCTCTTTGGTTGTCATCCTGCCCTGGTCCTCGCCTCCTCTGTCCAGAGTCAGAAGAGAGGCCCTGACACAGGAAACCAGGGGCTGTGAAGCAGGAAGTGACATTGTTGCGCTGGCTTGTTTTCCCAGGATGGTGTTGTGACACAGGTCGTGGTAGCTCAGGGGAACAGGAAGTAGTGTGAGGCTGCTGGCGTACGCTGCGAGGCTCTTCTGGTTGGTCGTCAAAGTGCTCTGTTCTGGATTGGCGTTGCGCAATTTCTCTAGCTGACTGTTGTTGTGGCTCCTAAACGGTTTTATGGCTACAAAACACATTTTTACAGAAAATATTGAAAACCATGCAGCGGTCTGCTTAACGTGACATGCCCAGGCAACTGCCTGTACACGTCACCATATTTACTACTGCCTGTACATGTCCCCATATTTACTACTCAACACTCATAACATGATCCTTCTGCTTTGACTGTTCAGAGAGGAGGAGCAGGAGAGAAGATGCAGACTGCCCTGTGCACAGGAGTGTGGAGTGTGTGTCTGTGTGTGTATCACAGTGCGCGTGTAGTTTGGAGGCTGTGTAGTGTGTGTGTGTGTGTGTGTGTGTGTGTGTGTGTACTACAGTAGTGTCTGGTGTGTGCTCTGAGGGATGTGGTTCTCTGGTCTGACTGAAAGGAAGGAGACCTAGTCACAGGTGCAGTTCCCTCCACACTGTGGTTTACACACACACACACACGCATACACACACACACATACACACGCACACAGCTGTGTCTGCACCAGCAGTGAGACAAACACAAGACCTGCAGACAGCTGTGAGGTGTGAAGTGAGACCAACACAGCGTCAGGTGAGGACCCAGCATGCTCGTTTATGTACATTCTGTTTCAAGGTTTTGAAACAGGATTTGAAAAGCACATTGTTCTCATAACGACAGCCTCTGTTCCTCTGTTGGGAACCCTCCAGTAAACCTGACTAAACAGAGCTCCAGTGAGGTAAGTGTTAACTCAGCTAGCTGTCTATCCTAAGCACAGCCCCTCCTCCATACAGTACTCCCATATCAGGATCAGTGTGATGTCTAGTACCTCATAAATCATAGCTGAGCATGTTTGTCTTGTGACGGGCCCCCGTAGAAGAGAGAAAGGGGTCAGAGATCAGGCGCCCCCCTCCTCATGACCCCCTGTTCCCTGGAGACCCCCAGCCCTGAGGTCAGGGGTGCGACCCCAGAGCCTTTAGCTCAGCGGGGTAATGGCTTGTCGCTGTCACAGTCCTCCTTGGTCTGACAGCTCTATGAGGTCTGACCGTACTGTGAGCTCTGGGCCAGGGTGGGGCTGGGGGGGCAGGGGGGGCTGGGGGGGCAGGACTGAGCCTCATTCACTTTCCACTAACTCTCTGGCCCCTTGACCCGCTGTATGTGTGTGTGTGTGTGTGTACGTGTGTGTGTGTGTACGTGTGTGTGTGTGTGTGTGTGTGTGTACATGTGTGTGTGTGTGAGTGCAGTTCTGCAGCAGAGATGCTACAGGAACACAGCTCCTGGAGCCTGAACAGGGAGAGGGATTGTAGAAGTGTGTAGTCCTGCAGTCCACACAACACGAACACAAAGACTGCTGGCATGCCCCTGTGA
>NC_140363.1:19492500-19562500 GCF_054491055.1 Hypomesus nipponensis
AGAAATGTACTTCCGTACAGTAATTAAGTATTTGAACTTGGTTACTTCCCATCTATGGGACAGGGGCAGGACATACAGAGGGCATGGCGTGACATTACAATGTGTCAACACAGGAACTGAATCCTTTTAAAGAAGCACGACATATTGGCTGACAAATGTTTTCCACCATGTTTTCCAAAAAGTGAGAAAGGATCAAAGTTTGACAATGTGGAAACTAGTCTGTTGGAGCGGCCCTGTAAACCTCTCTCTCCCTCACACACACACACACACACACACACACACACACACACACACACACACACACACACACAACGGGGGTAAATCAGCCCTTTCGTGAAAAGAAGGAGGGAAAAAAAATTGGCGGATTGTATTTGCTCAGCAGAATTTAATATGAGTGAGTTTGGATGTGCTTTTCTTCAGGGCCAACCCCCTGGAGACCCATCCATCTCTCTGTGACGGCCAGGACAAAGGAGCGTTACCCCCTCCTCCTACCCTTCCTCCTCCTCCTGCCCTGCCTCCTCTTACTGCCCTGCCTCCTCCTCCTGCCCTGCCTCCTCCTGCCCTCCCCTCCTCCTACACCCCTCCCTCCGCCACCCCTCCACCTCACTTCCTCCTCTTCCCTCTCTCCCCTCCAGCCCTCCGCCCGAACTCCTCTTTCTCCTCCTCCTGCCCTCCCCTCCTCCCCCTACCTCTCCTCCCCTCCTCCTCAGAGCTCCACCTCCTACACACATCTTCACAGACAGAGACAGCCTTGTCTGACACACACAGATTGAGTCAGCTCTCGCAGCAGAGAGAGAGGGATGAAAGGAGAAAGAGAGAATTGTAAAAAAGAGTGATTAAGTGAGAGAGAAAGGGAGATAGAAAGAAATAGAGGGAGAGTTCAACTAAACAGAGAGTTTGTTAGAGAGAGAGTGACATAAGAGAAGAAGGGGGATGAAGGAGGCGTGGAGCAAGGGAGGGTGCTGTGAAGATAGAGGAGGAGAGGGAGAGAGGGGGAGAGCCTGCAGGGGAGGGTTTTTTAGCTGAGTTTCTGAGGGGCTTGGGGGGCTGTCTAACCTAGGGGAGAGGGGAGAGGGAGGGGGAGAGGGAGGGGGAGGGGGAGGGGGAGGGGGAGAAAGAGGGGGAGGGAGAGGGGGAGGGGGAGAGGGAGGGACAGAGAGGGGGGAGAGGGAGGGAGAGGGAGGGACAGAGAGAGGGGGAGAGGGAGGGAGAGAGAGAGAGGGAGAGGGAAGGAGAGGGAGGGAGAGAGAGAGAGGAGGAGAGGGAGGGAGAGCAGGAGAGTGGAGTGTGTTGTCTTGATGACTCCTGACAGCCTGGTCAGATTAAAGACATTGTGTGTCCATGTGTTTATCTTGAGGGAAGGGGCTGGGCTAGGCTGGGCTAGGCTGGGCTAGGCTGGGCTAGGCTGGGCTGGGCTAGGCTGGGCTAGGCTGGGCTAGGCTGGGCTGGGCTAGGCTGGGCTGGGCTGTGCTAAGCTGGGCTGGGCTGTGCTAAGCTGGGCTAGGCTGGGGTAGGCTGGGCTGGGCTGGGCTGTGCTAAGCTGGGCTAGGCTGGGTTGTGGGGGAGGAGAGGGGGAGGAGGAAGAGGAGAAGAAAAGAGGGAGGTGATGTGTTACAGACTCACACACTCACCAGCCAGGTCGTCTCTCTGAGCCTTCACAGCAGGTGCAGCAGATTGGGCTGCAGGCTTCGACACGCCAGGAAACAGATTGTTTTTGTGGGCTTTCCTTCCATCAACTCCTCTCTCCCTCTCCTTCCATCAACTCCCCTCTCCCCTCTCCCCTCTCCCCTCCTCCCCCTCCTCCCCCTCCTCCCCTCTCCCCTCTCCCCTCTCCCCTCTCCCCTCTCCCCTCTCCCCCTCCTCCCCCTCCTCCCCCTCCTCCCCTCTCCCCTCTCCCCTTTCCCCTCTCCCCTCTCCCCTCTTCCTTCTCCCCTCCTCCCCCTCCTCCCCTCCCCTCTTCCTTGTCCCCTCCTCCCCTTCCTCCCCTCTCCCCCCACTCCTCCTCAGCCCTGGGCAGCAGGACAGTTCCAGTTGTAACCTGACTCTGCCCAGAAGGACCTGCCTTTACTGAGGCAGGGAGACAAGAGAGGAGATAACGTGCATGTGTGTGTGTTCAGGCATGTGTGTGTGTGTGTGTGTGTGTGAGTGTGTGTTAGCAGCAGTTAAGCAGTAATAAGAGCATGTAATGCTAGCTTCAGCCCCAGGCTGCTGTAGTACAGCACTCTGGACCTGGTCCTCTCTGAAGGACTGGAATACATCTCTACCTGCTGCAGCCTGCCCCTCACCCTCCTCCTCACCCTACTCACCCCCCTCACCCTCCACACCCTCCTCCTCACCCCCGTCACCCTCCTCCTCACCCCCCTCACCCTCCTCACCTTCCTCACCCCCCTCACCCTCCTCACCTTCCACACCCTCCTCACCCTCCTCACCCTCCACACCCTCCTCACCTTCCTCACCCCCCTCACCCTCCTCACCTTCTACACCCTCCTCACCCTCCTCCTCACCCCCCTCACCCTCCTCCTCAGCCTCCACACCCTCCTCACCCCCACACCCTCCTCCTCACCCTCTTCACCCCCCTCACCCTCCTCCTCACCCCCCTCACCCTCCTCACCCTCCACACCCTCCTCACCCTCCTCCTCACCCCCCTCACCCTCCTCCTCAGCCTCCACACCCTCCTCACCCCCACACCCTCCTCCTCACCCCCCTCACCCCCCTCACCCTCCTCCTCACCCTCCTCACCCCCCTCACCCTCCTCCTCACCCCCCTCGCCCTCTTCACCCTCCACACCCCCCTCACCCTCCTCACCCTCCTCACCCTCCTCCTCCTCCTCTCCCTCCACACCCTCCACACCTTCCTCACCCTCCTCCTCACCCTCCTCACCCTCCTCACCCTCCTCCTCACCCTCCTCTCCCTCCACACCCTCCACACATTCCTCACCCTCCTCACCCCCCTCACCCTCCTCCTCACCCCCCTCACCCTCCTCACCCTCCACACCCTCCTCACCCTCCTCACCCTCCACACCCTCCTCACCCTCCTCCTCACCCCCCTCACCCTCCTCCTCAGCCTCCACACCCTCCTCACCCCCACACCCTCCTCCTCACCCTCCTCACCCCCCTCACCCTCCTCCTCACCCTCCTCCTCACCCTCCTCACCCCCCTCACCCTCCTCCTCACCCCCCTCACCCTCCTCACCCTCCACACCCTCCTCACCCCCCTCACCCTCCTCACCCTCCTCCTCACCCTCCTCACCCTCCTCTCCCTCCACACCCTCCACACCTTCCTCACCCTCCTCCTCACCCTCCTCACCCTCCTCACCCTCCTCCTCACCCTCCTCCTCACCCTCCTCTCCCTCCACACCCTCCACACCTTCCTCACCCTCCTCACCCCCCTCACCCTCCTCCTCACCCCCCTCACCCTCCTCACCCTCCTCACCCTCCTCACCCTCCACACCTTCCTCACCCTCCTCACCCTCCTCCTCACCCTCCTCACCCTCCACACCCTCCTCACCCTCCACACCCTCCTCACCCTCCTCCTCACCCTCCTCTCCCTCTGCCTTGGCTGTTGTCATAAAACAGGAGGGCTGGTCACCCCTAGCACGTCCAGACATGGTGTTGCACTGCCCTCTATGGGCGAGGGGTCTCCACTGCAGTCAAACACTCCACAGCTTGGAAATATTTTGTCAATCTTTTCCAGTAAAAGAGTCACAACAGTCTGCAGCACTGCATCACTTGATAGGAAGAGAGAGAGAGAGAGAGAGAGAGAGAGAGAGGGGGGGGGGGTGGAGAGATAGAGAGAGAGGGGGGGGGGTGGAGAGATAGAGAGAGAAAGATTTGCTTCCACCTCAGAGTGAAAAACCCTGTCTGACCACTAGCTGCTGTCTGAAGGTTGAAGCAGCTACAGTGATGCGTACATCACACCACTAGAGAGCAGCACTGCGTAACACACGATTAGCTTTGATGCCAACAGATTTCTTCCAATGTCCTGTCCTTCTGTCAAATGTCTCAATATTATTCAATTAATATTAGTGTAAAATAAATAATTAATGAAAAAATTCAACGGCTCCATCTCTTATGTTGTAATATATAAATCTGAGCATGTTGATTAACATGCAACATCGCTTTTATGGTTTCTCAGTTCTCACCAAGTCTAGCAGCTGATTCCCTGAACACCATCAGAAACATCCCAGCTCAACACGTTAGCCTGTCAGAAGGCTTCACCTCTACAGAGGTCGGACTCACACATTTCTCTCATTCCTGCCCCCCTTCCTGCCCCCCTTCCTGCCCCCCTTCCTGCCCCCCTTCCTGCCCCCCTTCCTGCCCCCCCCCCCTCCCCAGAGCGATAGCAGTACATCTGTGTCCCAGAAGCAACACTTATTTAACCTCCAAGGTGGTTATTTATCCTAAAGGTTTGAGTTTGTGACACTGTAATTACAGCCACGTTTACTGCTTAAACAAGGGGACGGCCATTCCACAACCAGATGGAAGTCTGGCTGTAAATCTGGAGACACACACGGACACACTAACACACACACACACACACACACACACACACACAGGGTTTACAGATTGTTCTGTAGATAAAGACCTCTACTGTCACCTGTTGATGACGAAGCAGGCCGCCCATCCCTTCCCGCCCTATGAGGGGGCACACTACGAGGGGGCACACTATGAGGGGGCACACTACGAGGGGGCACACTACGAGGGGGCACACTACGAGGGGGCACACTATGAGGGGGCACACTACGAGGGGGCACACTATGAGGGGGCACACTACGAGGGGGCACACTACGAGGGGGCACACTACGAGGGGGCACACTACGAGGGGGCACACTACGAGGGGGCACACTACGACAGGCAGGTGTTGTGGGAATCGGACATAAAAGCTCTTTTAAGTGTCAGTGCGCTGTGGGATTCTCCATGAGCAAGCAGAGGTACAGATGACAGCTTCCGACAGCTTCCACTTAGCTCTGCTCTGAGGGGGGACCAGGAGAGAGGCACTTACACACGTCAAACAAGCCCCAGGCCTGCCTCACAAGGTCAGCCTTCACCCTGGTTGGGGCAGAGGCAGGGGGTAAGGGGGGCGGGAGGCGGGGGGTGAGGGAGGGAAGGAGGGGAACCTCGGTAGACATGTGGACAAGCTGGAAAACTCCTTCAGCAGTCAGTGTGCCTGCCTGGCTGGCTGGCTGGCTGCCCATGCGTCCGTCCTCATAGTAAAGCCTCCAGCAGATCCTCTGTCCTCCTAATGAGGTGAGCTGCACACCCTCTCAACACCATGGAGCAACACTCTCACCCCCCGCCCCTCCACCCATCCTCATCTCCTCACCCCCCGCCCCTCCACCCATCCTCATCTCCTTACCCCCCAGAGGAGAGGATGGGGGAGCGGGGGGGGAGGAGGAGGACAAGAGCAGGGCTTTTTTTTTGAAGAGGCAGACTATGTGTGCTACTGGGCAGCTTCCTGGTTGGAGTGTTTGTGTTGGAGACCGTCAGAGGCAGATGTTGCACATGAAGGAGTTATCGTTAGTCTACTGCACAGAGGGGGGGCCTGTAGGGAGGCGGGGCCTGTAGGGAGGCAGGGCCTGTAGGGAGGCAGGGCCTGTAGGGAGGCGGGGCCTGTAGGGAGGCAGGGCCTGTAGGGAGGCGGGGCATGTAGGGAGGCGGGGCCTGTAGGGAGGCGGGGCCTGTAGTGAACAACATCTGATAGCTGCTTCCCCATAAATGTTTCCTCCAATATCCTCCCACCTGTATCCTAACACCTACACCTGTATCCTAACACCTACACCTGTATCCTAACACCTACACCTGTATCCTAACACCTACACCTGTATCCTAACACCTACACCTGTATCCTAACCCTACACCTGTATCCTAACACCTACACCTGTATCCTAACACCTACACCTGTATCCTAACCCTACACCTGTATCCTAACCCTACACCTGTATCCTAACACCTACACCTGTATCCAAACACCTAGACGAAAGCACTAAAAACTGTTCCTGTTTCTAAAACTGTTTGTTCCCATTTTTGATTGTGATTGGCTATATCGCGTTCCATGCCATTGTAAAATCCAGCATAACCTTACAGGTTGTCCTCATAACATTCTTTAACATTCCACATTACTGCGCATCGAATATTTCAAATAAAAAAACATTGTAAAGATGTCCATCTGGCTGTTGTGTGGCAACGATTTATGTAGGAACCATACTTTTTAGTGGCGGAAGAATTACGGTTTATTATTAAACTATTTTGTTTTTAATTGTTTTTATTTATGAAACCATATCAAATATTTCCAGTCATCTGAGACATCACACACCCAAACCCCAGTCATCTGAGACATCACACACCCAAACCCCAGTCATCTGAGACATCACACACCCAAACCCCAGTCATCTGAGACATCACACAACCAAACCCCAGTCATCTGAGACATCACACACCCAAACCCCAGTCATCTGAGACATCACCCACCCAAACCCCAGTCATCTGAGACATCGCACACCCAAACCCCAGTCATCTGAGACATCGCACACCCAAACCCCAGTCATCTGAGACATCGCACACCCAAACCCCAGTCATCTGAGACATCACACACCCAAACCCCAGTCATCTGAGACATCACACACCCAAACCCCAGTCATCTGAGACATCACACACCCAAACCCCAGTCATCTGAGACATCACACACCCAAACCCCAGTCATCTGAGACATCACCCACCCAAACCCCAGTCATCTGAGACATCACACACCCAAACCCCAGTCATCTGAGACATCACACACCCAAACCCCAGTCATCTGAGACATCACACACCCAAACCCCAGTCATCTGAGACATCACACACCCAAACCCCAGTCATCTGAGACATCACACACCCAAACCCCAGTCATCTGAGACATCACACACCCAAACCCCAGTCATCTGAGACATCACACACCCAAACCCCAGTCATCTGAGACATCACACACCCAAACCCCAGTCATCTGAGACATCACACACCCAAACCCCAGTCATCTGAGACATCACACACCCAAACCCCAGTCAAACATGGGCTCACAAACACTGGCTGACCCATGACCTGTTCAGCCCACCTGTATACACAGTAAACGGACAAACAAAATCCCTCTCTCAAGTTTACTTTCCTTGTCTCTCTCTCTTACGGTTCCTCTAATCATGGTCATTATAACCTGGTCATCTAATCATTACAACCTGGTCTCTCTTTCTCTCACTGTCATCTAACTCTCTCTCTCTCTCTCACACACACACACACACAGACTGGTAAATGTCACAGGTGATGAATAGATTTGACAGAGCTATAAATAAGCCAACAGACTATGAGGTGAACTGGTGAACCAGGGATGAGTGGATGAGGTGAACCAGGGATGAGAGGATGAGGGAATGAGAGGATGAGGAAATGCGAGGATGAGGGGATAAGAGAAATTGTACCTGTGTGTACAGACAGAGGGTGAAGGAACACTGAAGGAAATTAAATCTTCAGTTACCAGGCTGTCCTTCTCAGACCAGGCTGTTCTTCTCAGACCCTGACTTCCTCCCAGAGACAACAGACAGCAGCATGACTAAGACAGCACTGTCCTCAACAGTGCCGGTCCTAGCCCTAGCCCTAGCCTTAGCCCTAGCCCTAGCCTTAGCCTTAGCCTTAGCCCTAGCCTTAGCCTTAGCCCTAGCCCTAGCCTTAGCCCTAGCCCTAGCCCTAGCCCTAGCCCTAGCCCTAGCCCTAGCCCTAGCCCTAGCCCTAGCCCTAGCCCTAGCCCTAGCCCTAGCCCTAGCCCTAGCCCTAGCCCTAGCCCTAGCCCTAGCCCTAGCACACCCCAACCCGCCCTGGGCATCAGGGTAAACAGATTCAGTCTGTCTGAGTTGAGTCCCGCTCCAGTGAGTAGCACTGTTTTCTGTTTCTCCGACCACGCAGGGAAACACAAACCAGATCTGTTCCAGGAGTCGAGAGTGCGCTGTTTAAGACTCGCTAACCTTTGGTCCTTTCTGGACGGGAAACATAAACAAAAGTGGGGAAACACAGGCTGCTAAGCAACCCTGCTGGTCCAGTATCATTTACATGATGCTGAAACGTGAAGGACTGGAGGGAAAACAAGGCAGTGTGAGTGGTCTGAGGCCAGGCGACCCCTGCCCCCTGACGTGGAGGCAGGAGCCTGAGGGAGGCAGGAGCCTGAGGGAGGCAGGAGCCTGAGGAAGGCAGGAGCCTGAGGGAGGCAGGAGCCTGAGGAAGGCAGGAGCCTGAGGGACGCAGGAGCCTGAGGGAGGCTGGAGCCTGAGGGAGGCTGGAGCCTGAGGGAGGCAGGAGCCTGAGGGAGGCAGGAGCCTGAGGGAGGCAGGAGCCTGAGGGAGGCTGGAGCCTGAGGGAGGCAGGAGCCTGAGGGAGGCTGGAGCCTGAGGGAGGCAGGAGCCTGAGGGAGGCTGGGGCCTGAGGGAGGCTGGAGCCTGAGGGAGGCTGGAGCCTGAGGGAGGCTGGAGCCTGAGGGAGGCAGGAGCCTGAGGGAGGCAGGAGCCTGAGGGAGGCTGGGGCCTGAGGGAGGCAGGAGCCTGAGGGAGGCTGGGGCCTGAGGGAGGCTGGGGCCTGAGGGAGGCAGGAGCCTGAGGGAGGCTGGAGCCTGAGGGAGGCTAGGGCTGGGATCCTCACAGTCGTAGCGACGCTGCAGGCTTCACCTGCTCACTGTTTACTGACCTCCGCTGAATTATGCTGGGCTGAATGCTTGTCTTTGTTTATATAAACATGTTATATTATATATGATTTACTTAATGATGGTCTGTGATGCATTCCATGGGTTTATGCTCCCAGTCCAAAAAAGTGTTTTATGTGGAACTAGTTAAAAGTTTTGTTTGTTAGGTTTAGTTTTTTTTACATTTTTGACAACATTAAATCTTTGGAAAAAAGTGCACTTTAACCAAAAAGTACCGAAATGTTAAACAGCACAAATTAATTTTGTAAATATTTGCCAAAAGAGGATAAACTGTTCAAATCCTCCCTCTGTTCGCTCCTCGTAACTGGACGGTGCCCGTGTCAGTCAAGGAAAAGGGGTGCTGCTCGTTTGTATGTGCCTGTAATGTCAGTCTGCGTCTCAGATTGCATCCCCCTGTTGTGTTTGGGCTTCATCACTTCTCTCCTGTACAGTCGCACTCCAGTAGAGGAACTTGTGGAGGTCGTGTCGTGACTGCTCAGAGACAGGAAGATAACGGCACCAACGGCACTGTGTGAAAGTGCGCCTAGCAAAAGCTTCAGCCTGTGGATATTGTCAACGAAAAGTATCCGAGTACAGTAGCAGCTTTGCCGTTTACTCAGGAATTGGCTTGGAATTGGAAGTGGAATACGCGTATTGAAATACTGTTTGCTTGGGAAAAGCATAACTTTTTCGACTTATTATTTTTTTACGGGACCTGTAACTTTGGACACACAGCCAGCATAATTCTCATATTTAATGTGGCGGTCGATTGACATACGGAACAAATCGGCATACTTTTAAAACACGTGAACGGTTTCTGAAGCGAACATGTTCAGCAAGTGTTTGATTGCGTTTGCGAATGTCTTCATTCTGGTGCGCGTGTTATCGGCTTACGAGTGTACGCCGTGCAGTCTCCGGACGTGTCCCGTGCAGGCTCCGCACGGCTGCGAGGGCGGCCGGAGTCTGGCCCGGGACCCGTGCGGGTGCTGTGACCAGTGCACCCGGCTGGAGTGGGAGCAGTGTGGGGGGCAGGACTGGGGTCTCGGCTACTGCGCTCTGGGACTGACCTGCGCGACTGGGAACCAAACTGCAGACGTGACTCTACCTGAAATCGGCATTTGCAAAGGTATGACTTTCATTTTTCATATTGTTTCATCTTCATAGCCAAATGTAGGTCTATTCATGGAATTTTGTAACGATTTTGCATTTTGCATTTCATTGTGGAGATGCCAATGATGGTCATGGAAAAAACGGATCGGATGCAACAACGTTCAGTTGGACCACTCAAAGGCGATAGTTTCTGTAGTCAGCATAGTCAGTTATAACTGTCATTTGGCTCCAACCAACCATCACTGTCACAGTAAATCCATGGTTCCATTGACTGGATGTGTTTACCTTGTTACTGGGCCGGACTGGTCTGGGCAGATCCCTTGTTTAAGTACCACTTGACTGCCAAGACAGGACTCATGTTCAACTGCTCATTTCCCCCAGAACTGTTAGCTCAAAGGCAGGACAATAGGTCTGGCAGCAGGACTCTGGCATCCAGCCTTCAGTAACACGACAGTTAGACTTCCCAACCCAGCCTGTCAGTTTAAAACCAGTCACAAACCACAGTGCGCATTCTTGAGTTCTAGACCACGTGCTCCCTAACAATGGGTGACTGTTACGTGCAATTGTGTGTGTACACATTGATTACGCTTGCTTATTTGATTTTCCGAGTAAGAATTAAACGGTTCTATTTGGGAGTTTTTCGGCTTGACGTGGTTACGCAATCCACAGGCCAGAGATGTGCCTGTAAACCCTTCCTTGGGTCAGCATTTAGTGTTGCAACAGTCTCACCATCAGGTTTTCATTGGCACATTTCACAGTGACCTTAGTATGAATCACAGCTTTTCTCTGTCCCTGGCCCTTCATCTGAACAATGCTGCTCTATACCAGCCCTTTGCTGCCTGTGGACTCCACCCTGTGGAGGAACGGCCGTCTCCAGTCTCAGACTGAATGAATGAACAGGTACCTCTGAGGTAGCTGTTCCTCCGAGGTAGCTGTTCCTCCGAGGTAGCTGTTCCTCCGAGGTAGCTGTTCCTCCGAGGTAGCTGTTCCTCTGAGGTAGCTGTTCCTCTGAGGTAGCTGTTTCCCAGAGGTAGCTGTTCCTCCGAGGTAGCTGTTTCCCAGAGGTAGCTGTTCCTCTGAGGTAGCTGTTCCTCTGAGGTAGCTGTTCCTCCGAGGTAGCTGTTCCTCTGAGGTAGCTGTTCCTCCGAGGTAGCTGTTCCTCTGAGGTAGCTGTTCCTCTGAGGTAGCTGTTCCTCTGAGGTAGCTGTTCCTCTGAGGTAGCTGTTTCCCAGAGGTAGCTGTTGTAGCTGTTTCCCAGAGGTAGCTGTTCCTCTGAGGTAGATGTTCCTCTGAGGTAGCTGTTCCTCCGAGGTAGCTGTTCCTCTGAGGTAGCTGTTCCTCCGAGGTAGCTGTTCCTCTGAGGTAGCTGTTCCTCTGAGGTAGCTGTTTCCCAGAGGTAGCTGTTCCTCCGAGGTAGCTGTTCCTCTGAGGTAGCTGTTCCTCTGAGGTAGCTGTTCCTCTGAGGTAGCTGTTTCCCCGAGGTAGCTGTTCCTCTGAGGTAGCTGTTCCTCTGAGGTAGCTGTTCCTCTGAGGTAGCTGTTTCCCAGAGGTAGCTGTTCCTCTGAGGGCTGCAGTGTTGGTTGGGGCTCTGCTGTGTTCTTGGAGAGGTTGAGCAGAGCTCTTCCCTCTGAGCCATCCAGGGTGTCCCCTAAAACATGAAGTCACGGCCAGGATACACCTGGCTACACCTGCCCTACTCTCTCTCCTGGCTCCACCCCACTGGAGGGGCTGGGGTCTGGAGGGGCTGGGGTCTGGAGGGGCTGGGGTCTGGAAGGGCTGGGGTCTGGAGGGGCTGGGGTCTGGAGGGGCTGGGGGTCTGGAGGGGCTGGGGGTCTGGAGGGGCTGGGGGTCTGGAGGGGCTGGGGGTCTGTACTGGTTATCTTCCCTAATCCCCCTCCGTATCCCTGCAACCCCTCCACAAATTAACAGTTTGGAGAAGAAGGGGCCTCCACTGATTGAGTCGTGTCTCTGGTCTTCTGGCTGTGTCCCCCCTCCCCTCCGGCCCTGCCCCCCCCTCCTCAGGGACTGCCACCCCCCCCCCCTCCGGCCCTGCCCCCCCTCCGGCCCTCCCCCAGACCCCCTTTCTCCTCCAGAGCCTCCAACCCCTTCCTCCCCTCCACCCCCCCCCCCCCTCCAGTACTGACCACCCAAGAGAAGAAGACCCTGAGCAGAAAGCAGGATCAGCCAGGGGAAGCATTTACTCCGTGCTCTTGACTGCCTAATCACTGTGGCCCCTGTGTGAGGAGCTCTGGAGCTGGGGGGCAGGTCAAGAGCACGGGGGGTGGAGGGGAGGTGGGGGGTGGAGGGGGGTGGAGGGGGGGTGGAGGGGAGGAGGGGGTGGAGGGGGGGTGGAGGGGAGGTGGGGGGTGGAGGGGGGGTGGAGGGGAGGAGGGGGTTGGAGGCTCTGAGGGGAGAAAGGGGGTTCTGGGGGAGGGAGGGGGAGGGTCTGGGGGAGGGAGGGGGAGGGTCTGGGGGAGGGAGGGGGAGGGTCTGGGGGAGGGAGGGGGTCATATGAAAGAATGGTTGATATTGATGACATGCTGTTCTGTATCTGTATTTTTTCACACACAACACAATATGAAAATATTTAACGTTTTGTAGAAACTTTTTTTTCAAAATAACGTTTTTGATAAACCTTTTCCCATTTGAATTTTTTTACATTTTAAAACTTTTTCACAAACAATGAGACACAAAAAAGTAGCATGTTTTTTAGACACTAATTTGTTCAACCTTTACAAACTTTGTTTTGTAAACTTTTTTATAAAAAAAATTTTGGTCAACAATATTATTATTTTTTTCCTTTTGAAACTTTTTTTCACACACAAAGGTTTTTAGAAACATATTTTCAAAACAATGTTCAAACTTTCAAATGTTTTTTTTTTTTACTTTAAACTTTTCAGCAATATTTTTTTAAACGTTTTTGTACACAGAAACGATACAAAAAAGTTTATAGATTTTTTATTTAATTTTTTCTAAAAAGATTTTGTCAACCTTTTGAAACTTTTGAAACTGAAAAAATATATTTCAACCTTTCAAAACTTTTCTGCTACCCCCCCTGCTCTCGCCTGCTCCCTCACATGGCGTCCTCTTCACCCTTCCACCTCTCGCATTATCATTTCAAAGACTTCCTTTTTAGCTCACTATCAGCCAGAAGGCCTCAGGGGGTCAGCTTTCCCATCATCCAGTCGTGGATGCCAAGACAGGCAGGCTCCAGGGGTGAGAGGGGTCCACAGGGTCTAGTCCCAGGCCTGGTTCCTGCTGTCTGGCCGGACTGGGAGGACCCTTCACCAGCCAGTGAGAGGTGTCCTCCACTCCCTCATCACCTCTCATGTTCTGTATCTACACTGACCCTGACCCACACACAGATACACACACACAGATTCACACACACAGATTCACACACACAGATACACACACACAGATACACACACACACAGATTCACACACACAGATACACACACACAGATTCACACTCACAGATACACACACACCTCTTTGGTCCTGACTCTTAATCTGTAGACCTAATTTAGCAATCCTAGGAAACACACACACACACACACAGAGACACACACACAGATACACACACACACACACACACACACACACACACAGAGACACACACACAGATACACACACACACACACACACACACACAGAGACACACACACAGAGACACACACACAGACACACACACACACACACACACACACAGAGACACACACACAGATACACACACACACACACACACACACACACACAGAGACACACACACAGATACACACACACACACACACACACAGAGACACACTCTCTCCCTCTTTCTCTCCCTCCCACTTTCTCTCCTGTCCTGACTCACTCCATAATTTCAAGGCCAAACAACTTAATATCGCCACCTCCCCCCCCTCTGTTGTTGTCTGTCAGAAGGACTGTCTACCACCCAGGGTCACTGTTTCTCTGGGTACTTTAGAACATTATTACACATCAACAATGAAAACCACAGAGAACTGCCAATGGACTTGTGGGAAAAGAGCATCTGTTGAAACTGATGACGTGTTTTTCCCATTTCGTTTTTTAGTATTCATCACCCACTCCCAAGAATCTTGTATCTGCATTAAATTAATACAGAAGATGATTGATGATGTCTTCCCCCCCCCCATTATTAATGATCTTTGTCTCCTCTGGTCTCCAGTTGTCCCCGAGCACCCCGAGGCAGGGCTGGAGGATGAGCGCTGCCCCCTGCTGACAGGGTGTGACAGGGCAGGGGCCCAGTGTGTGTGTGACGCACGACACTCTTGCCTCGTCTCCTTCTCTTTCCCAGACAGAGAGACCTGCATGAGGGCCAGCACCACAGGTGAGCCCACCCTCCCTCCCTCCCTCCCCCCCTCCCTCCCCCCCTCCCTCCCTCCCTCCCTCCCTCCCTCCCTCCCTCCCTCCCTCCCTCCCTCCCTCCCTCCCTCCCTCCCTCCCTCCTTCCCCCCTCCCTCCCTCCCTCCCTCCCTCCCCCCCTCCCTCCCTCCCTCCCTCCCTCCCTCCCTCCCTCCCTCCCTCCCTCCCTCCCTCCTTCCCCCCTCCCTCCCTCCCTCCCTCCCTCCCCCCTCCCTCCCTCCCTCCCTCCCTCCCTCCTTCCCCCCTCCCTCCCTCCTTCCCCCCTCCCTCCCTGCTATCTGTTGAAGGTTGTTAATCCATAGCAGATGTGAGAGTGGTGACTAAGTTACAGATCCTGGTGATGACACACACACACACACACGCTCAGGGCTTTGTCTGGGCACCCCTGTCCTCTTGTGTGCTGTTGATTATGACTCACGGATGACTCCTGGTGTGTGTGTGTGTGTGTGTGTGTGTGCAGAGGTCCGCAGGCCGGAGCACAGGGAGCGGAGCAGGGAGAGGTTTGTGGGTCCAGCCCGGCCTGGCTGCCTGTTCTCAGGCTGTAACCTGACACTGGAGGGGTGTGTTTGTGAGGCCCAGAGCTGCCAGCCTCACTTCTCCTACAGCAACCGCAGCCAGTGTGAGCAGGCCTCAGGTGAGCTCACCTGCACACAACCTACAGACCACCTACAGCTAACCTACAGACCACCTACAGACCACCTACAGCTAACCTACAGACCACCTACAGACCACCTACAGCTAACCTACAGACCACCTACAGACCACCTACAGCTAACCTACAGACCACCTACAGCTAACCTACAGCTAACCTACAGACCACCTACAGACCACCTACAGCTAACCTACAGACCACCTACAGCTAACCTACAGCTAACCTACAGCTAACCCACCACTGTTTAAATATGTCTACATGGGGTTACTGTCAAAGTTAAACTGACTTCAAGGAAGTTCCATTGAAATGCTACATTTACAGGAAACATATCAAGGTCTTTCTCCTGAAGTCAAACTACTAATTGGTCAAACTATAAGCAGTGTTGTACGTAGACACCGTATGATCAGGTTCCACCTTGAACACTGAGTGTTCAACACTTGAGTGGAACAGAGTTTCCCAGACTGCATCTCTGGCTGTCTGGCAGCAGGGATCCAGCTGGTTCAGGGGGGCAGAGGGGGCAGGGGGGCAGAGGGGGCAGAGGGGGCAGGGGGGCAGAGGGGCAGAGGGGCAGTGGGGCAGAGGGGCAGAGGGGGCAGAGGGGCAGACGGGCGAGGGGGCAGAGGGGCAGGGGGGCAGAGATGGCAGGGGGGCAGAAGGGCAGGGATCCAGCTGGTGCAGGGGGGCAGAGGGGGCAGAGGGGGCGGGGGGGGCAGGTCAACGTCTCAACTCTACCTGTGAAAAATCACAGGGTCTGAAGAAATGAGCAAGCAGTGTATTCCAAAACCCCTCTCTCCATGCCAACATTCAGATGGAGAGAAAGGGAGAGAGACAAGGAGAGGGAGAGAGAGAGGTGGAGAGAGGTAGAGGTAGAGACAGGAAAGGTGAAGTGTTGGTAGGTGTGTGTGCAGTATAATGTGTAGCAGTGTTGGGCCAGGGTCTCTGAGGCGTTTGTAGAGAGAGGGGGACGGGGGGGAGGGACAAACGGCCTGGAGAGAGAGAGCATGTGACCAGCAGCCTGTGTCTACATGGGACTCTCCTCTGGAAGGTGTGCAGTGTCTCCTAGCTTCTCTGACTGGCTGATTAGGATGGACGATGGGCTCAGTTCTGACGGATGTGGCAGCGCTCAGAGTCACACTAGCAGAACATACGCTGTGTGAAGTCATACTACACTGTCATCTGCTGGATCACTCCTTATACACACACACAAATAGCAGACAGACACATAAGCAGGCCATATGTCTCCAGAACTACCCAGTTAGTTTATATGAGCTACTACATAGATTTGTTATTCGCATTACTCACCTTGATCATTCATCTCAGTTCAGTTTGAGACAAAAACAATCTCTTGTAGCGTATGTGTGTGTGATGCGTATGTGTGTGTGATGCGTATGTGTGTGTGATGCGTATGTGTGTGTGATGCGTATGTGTGTGTGATGCGTATGTGTGTGTGATGCGTATGTGTGTGTGATGCGTATGTGTGTGTGATGCGTATGTGTGTGTGATGCGTATGTGTGTGTGATGCGTATGTGTGTGTGATGCGTATGTGTGTGTGATGCGTATGTGTGTGTGATGCGTATGTGTGTGTGATGCGTATGTGTGTGTGATGCGTATGTGTGTGTGATGCGTATGTGTGTGTGATGCGTATGTGTGTGTGATGCGTATGTGTGTGTGATGCGTATGTGTGTGTGATGCGTATGTGTGTGTGATGCGTATGTGTGTGTGATGCGTATGTGTGTGTGATGCGTATGTGTGTGTGATGCGTATGTGTGTGTGATGCGTATGTGTGTGTGATGCGTATGTGTGTGTGATGATGATGGACTTTCAGTGAGAGGGTGAGAAGACAGCCAGACAGATCAGCATGTTGGAGCTGGCCGGAGGCCAAGGAGGGATGCCTGAGATGATTAGGACTACAAACACACGCTGCTGTTAGTGAAGAGCACAAGCTTGGCTGTGTTAGGACGTACTACTCAGCTATGTACTGAGTAGGAAGAGTAGTTCAGGTTCTGGAACTGTGGGAAGCGTAGTTCACACATACACAAACACAGTGTTAAATCATGAGAGGATGACAGCCCTCCGTCCCACACACACACACACACACACACACACAGTATTAGATCTTGAGATCTTGAACACACACGGCAGTATTGAGTTCTCTGCGTCCCCTCATACACACCCTTCCAATGGCCCCTCGTTTAGCAACAAGCCTCTGGTTGAATGTGTGTGTGTGTATCTCAGTAGGCTGTGTGTGCAGCCCCTCGGGTGATTGTGGGGATCTCGTGTGTTTGTGGTCGTGTGTGTGTTTATCGGGATGTCTTCATAGAAGCCTCCTGTGTCTCCTCCTCCTGCAGGAGCGAGAGTCTGAGGGGATCTCACTAGCTCAGTGGGCGGGGGCGTTTGGGGCCAGTTAGTTCTTCCAGGATACAACAGATCTGTCTTTGAGGACAGAAGCAGTGATTTGAGTCTGGAGCAAGGCCCATTAGTGTGATGGCTTCATGTTGTGTACAGTAGAGCCTGCTCTCTCCACATGAGAGATCCTGTAGCTCCCCTGCCCTTCACACCCAGCTGGAGATCAAAGCTGACCTTGTCGGCCGACACTCACAGGTTCTGCTCAGTCGTCCATTAGAACATAGCATCTCATGTCCTGTCTTGTAAACTCACACATGGTAGTGGTTTGGTCTGGTCTCTCTTTCTCCCTCTCTCAGAAACTGGCCTCCTCTCCCATCCTGGTTGCTCTGTTTATTGTTTATCTGGGTCTCGAAGCATAAAAACACTAGCTGCTTCTCTGTCTGGTGTGTTTGAGAGATGGTCGACGTCTCCTGCCCTGTCTGAGGCCTCTACAGGCCCTCTGTCACCGTGGTCAGGCAGCGTGGCACCGAGGCTAACTTCAAACTGCCGGTCACCGTCAGAGGGGGTACTGAGTGCTAAGGCAGATTACCAGCATGATGCCAGGGTACCAGCATGGTACTAGGGTACATCCATGATACCAGGGTACCAGCAGCACCTCACCACCACAGCGCTAGCCTGTAGACGCATCGTTAGTTCTGATTGGCTGCAGCCTTTCTGTGGCACGGCTGCTCCAGGCCCAGCCAGACCGCGGTGGCTGGCAGGGGTGCCAGACATCTCAGCAAGCTGTGTGTGTGTGTGACCGGCTATGACCCTGTCCTGTCCAGCGAGTCTGTTCATGTCCCCCCCCCCCGGTGTGTGTGTGTGTGTGTGTGTGTGTGTGAGGGGGGTAGTGATTTCAAAGGGGAAACAAAACACAGCTTGTGTGGCGGTCCAGACAAAGACCATCCCTGCTAGGCGTGGTGCGATCCCTGTGTCATCCTGTCAGTCCTCTCTCTGCTCCCAGACCCAGCCTAGCCCTGCTCACCCACCCACCCACACCCAGCCCAGACCCAGCCTAGCCCTGCTCACCCACCCACCCACACCCAGCACAGACCCAGCCTAGCCCTGCTCACCCACCCACCCACACCCAGCCCAGACCCAGCCTAGCCCTGCTCACCCACCCACCCACCCACACCCAGCCCAGACCCAGCCTAGCCCTGCTCACCCACCCACACCCAGCCCAGACCCAGCCGCAGCCTCAGCCCAGCCCCAGCCTCAACCCCAACACCACCAACCCCCCCCCCCCCCCCCCAGCCTCAAGACCAGTCACTGCTTCCCAGACCCCTCTCCAGACCCCCCCCCCCCCAGACCCCTCTCCAGACCCCACCTATCCACCCCATGGCTACCTCCACCACAGCCCTGACACAACGTGCTTCTGTAACATGGATACCTCCACCACAGCCTGGAGAATGAATCATATTTTTGATGTCTGGTGTCCCCTAAGGAACCTCCAAGGGCTCCCTATCTGTTCTACCCCCTCCTTGGCCTCCACAGACAGCTTCTATGTGACTGGGCTAGACTTGCTCTCCCATGTGTTGTTTGCCAGCCCAGCCTCAGATAATGCTATTGAATGAAGGTCCTCTTTCTCTGTCACATTGTTCCGGCCTCTCAGCATGATAAAGACCCTCATGCTCACTCTCACTGCTCTAATCTGATTGGACATCTGACAATAAGGGGAAGGGTGTGTTACTGGGCAGAGCTCACACACAGGAACAATAGTATGTGCAACACGTACCCCTAAACCCTGCCCCCACACAGTCACACACACACACACACACACGCTCTTGCAGCTGCAGCTCTGCTGCCTTGGACACAGGAATCACGTTTTTCTTCCCCAAATATTTAGTGAAAGAGAGAGCGAGGAGCTGTCAACTCTGTAAAGGACACAGTGTTGCAGCAGCCAGTCTGTCTGTCTGTCTGTCTGTCAGTATTGCTAGTTATGTACCCTTAGTATAGTTTGTCCTCCTATTTAAATTTAAGATTCCTATATGTTTACAGTAATGTATGCACCTTCCTACCAATCCAAATTCCTTGTCTGTGAAAACTTTCATGGCGAATAAAACTCATTCTGATTCCGATTCGGATTCCGATTTTGATTCTGCCTGCCTGCCTGTCTCTCTGCTAACCTCCTTGTCTGTCTGTCTGTCTGCTAACCTGCCTGTCTGTCTGCTAATCTGCCTGTCTATCTGCCAACCTGCCTGTCTGTTTGTGTACCTGCCTGTCTGTCTGTCTCTCTGCCTGTCTCTCTGCTAACCCTGTCTGTCTGTCTTCTAACCTGTCTGTCTGTCTGTCTGTCTGTCTGTCTACCTGTCTACCTGTGGCTCCTCCCTCCTCCCTGGGGTTCAGCCGGGAGGGTCCACCTCCTGCGCCCCCCCAGCTGTACGGCTGCTGGGCATGATGCCAGCACACAGCTCCCGTCAGACGGAGCTGGCGTGAGCCCCCGGGGGTGAGCAGCAGGAGCCCTGAGGACGGCGCAGGAACACGCAGGGCGGCTGCACTGAGACAGCTTTGTTCTGTGCTGACTGGCTTCCAAAGTCAGTCGCTTAAACAGAACTCACATTGTGCGCTTTTTCCATGAGTGAACTGAGGCTGTCAACACGGCCTCCTCTGCCTGGCTGGGTTGCTGTGCTCGGGCTAAGACTGCGCTCCTTGTGCCTCCTTACGAGGAGAACATTAACACAGAGGTGTTTTGCTTTCTTCAGTGAGCTGCTGAAAAGCCAGAGAGATGCATTGTTTACAGGCCCCATTCTGTGGTAATGGACCAATTTCCACATCCCACCTCAGACTCCCGGCCTCGTGTGTGTGTGTGTGTGTGTACTTGGATTTCAAGCTAGAACATTGATAGGTTTTCTTTCTTTTCTATCACGCCTGCCCAACAAAGACAAAATCTTGCCCAGTGCCCAGACACCAGGCATCAAGCAGGCCAAACCAGCCATTCATATTCTCGTCTGCACTAGCTGGAGAATAGCCACCATTGTGAGACAGATATCGTTCCTGTGGCCTCTGACTAGCTAATCACAGCCGTATTTGTGCTTCTAGAGCGCAATATAAGCTCGCCCTGCCCTGCCTGTGTCTGCTGGCCTTCTGTTCACATACATGTCCCCCTGCTAGAACATGATATCAATTAAACCTCCTCAGCTTGGAGCGTTCCCACTGAAGACCTCAGTTCACCTCCTCAGCTTGGAGGGTTCCCACTGAAGACCTCAGTTCACCTCCTCAGCTTGGAGGGTTCCCACTGAAGACCTCAGTTCACCTCCTCAGCTTGGAGGGTTCCCACTGAAGACCTCAGTTCACCTCCTCAGCTTGGAGGGATCCCACTGAAGACCTCAGTTCACCTCCTCAGCTTGGAGCGTTCCCACTAAAGACCTCAGTTCAACTCAGGTGTTGCTTGGCACCCATTCCAGCCTAGCTCTTATTATAAGTGAAGAAGTCATCTGACACACAATACTCTGCAAGTGTTATTCAGTGCGCCATCTGTGGTGTTTTCAACACACAGACGTGTTTTACCAAAATATAAGATTCTCAGAGGTTGTTCATGCTCTGCTGAACAGAATCAGCTTCTAGGTTGGGTTTTATGAGAAGTAAACTTCTCAAATCAGCTTTCCAGCTGACGTTTATTTAACTCAAGCACAGGAATTAGGCAAAAAAAAAGCGTTAAAAGGGTCCTAGCCAGCTTTAACTCAGGGTTTTCCCCTGCTTTTTCTATGACACTATTCAGCAGCAACAAAGTTTATCAATGAGAGCTTTGTGGGCACCATCAGTGTTTCAGGCTCCCAGAGCAAACACAACAGTACAGAGAACTCTCACACCCACCCTGTTTGCTCAGCGGAGGACGGGGAAAAAATCTGTTTCCTTCATCCTCAAGTTCATCCATGAGATCTTCAGTCTCCTGCTCTGCCTGTACAGCCACACGTGTTCTGGCTCAGACTTCAAACGCTTCTGTAAGTGGAGGATGAACATGCCGGCAGGGCGTTGGGCCGGACGGCTCGGTCCAGCCCTGGTCTGGGTTTGATGACCTGGGAGAGTGTGATAGCAGAGCTGTTGGCTGAGGACTGGAGCTGAGGACTGGAGCTGAGGACTGGAGCTGAGGACTGGAGCTGAGGACTGGAGCTGAGGACTGGAGCTGAGGACTGGAACTGAGGACTGGAACTGAGGACTGGAGCTGAGGACTGGAGCTGAGGACTGGAGCTGAGGACTGGAGCTGAGGACTGGAGCTGAGGACTGCTGGTTCCAGGGACATCAGGACCTCGGCTCAGTTTCCCATCTGCTGGGGAAAACCCCCGAGGATCCACTTACAGGTCCTCAAATGTCAGGGATGAGAGAGATCCTGCACTGGGTAGGGTTGCTGTGGAAGAGCGACAGAGAGGGGGAGAGAGAGACAGAGAGGGGGGGGGGAGAGACAGAGGGGGGAGAGAGACAGAGAGGGGGAGGGGGAGAGAGAGACAGAGGGGGGAGAGAGACAGAGAGGGGGAGGGGGGGAGAGAGAGGAGAGAGACAAAGAGGGGGGAGAGAAAGACAGAGAGGGGGAGAGAGACAGAGAGGGGGAGGGAGAGGGGGAGGGAGAGAGAGGGGGAGGGAGAGAGACATACAGCAGCAGTCTGGGCCTACTGTCAACAGGACCGGCTCCTGAACCAGCCACTAAACCCAACATGTTCTGCAACCCACCTCAGAATCTCCCCTCCTAACCAGCATGCATGTAAAGACTCTCAAATATTCCTCTTGACTCTCGTCATAAACGTGTCATTTCCCCTGCTTATGAGGCAATTAGTTATTTTATTCATTTTGTGGCGCTTTCTCTGCTGAAAGATCGAGGGAGGAGACAGAAAGCAGACGTGTAATGAGCACATTTCCCTGCTCTGTAGGCTCTCTTTGTGTGCCACTTCTCTCCTGCGCCCTCTCTGACAGGCCAACGTGTGTGTGTGTGTGTGCGTGTGTGTGTGTGTGTGTGTGTGTAGCCTGCTTTCCACTGGAGATCTGTGAAATGACTTAGTGATTGACAACTATAGGACAGGACGTGAGTCTGCAATCCCCAATCCCTGGACTTGGGAGCGTGTGTACATTACTGAGACATGGGGAACCCTAAACAAACCCAGGCTGGGGATTGGGTAATCCAAGCTTTGAGAGGTAGCTACTGTTCTACTGTAGGCACAGAGAGGCCCTCCACTTTCCTTTTCCACAATGGTGTCCAAAATACCCCCCTGAACCCCCCCCTGGTGCCCCCCCCCCCCCCGGTGCCCTCCTCTGGTGCTCCCTAACAAGGGTATCACAGCCATTATGTTGGCTCTGGCAAGGGAACAGTCAACTGGTGCCTGCTTGGTGTGCTCAGAGAAGAAGGGCTCATCTAGAGAGCAGCGTAGGAGAAACCTGGAAGGCTGGGTGGAGGGCTGGGTGGAGGACTGGGTGGAGAGGCTGGGTGGAGGGGCTGGGTGGAGGGCTGGGTGGAGGCTGGGTGGAGGGGCTGTGTGGAGGGGCTGGGTGGAGAGGCTGGGTGGAGGGGCTGGGTGGAGGGCTGGGTGGAGGCTGTGTTGAGGCTGTGTGGAGGGGGTGGGTGGAGGGCTGGGTGGAGGCTGTGTGGAGGGGCTGGGTGGAGGCTGTGTGGAGGGGCTGGGTGGAGGCTGGGTGGAGGGGCTGTGTGGAGGTGCTGGGTGGAGGGCTGGGTGGAGGCTGTGTGGAGGGCTGGGTGGAGGAGGGGGTTGAGGGCTGGGTGGAGGCTGTGTGGAGGGGCTGGATGGAGGCTGGGTGGAGGGCTGGGTGGAGGCTGTGTGGAGGGGCTGGGTGGAGGCTGTGTGGAGGGGCTGGGTGGAGGCTGGGTGGAGGGCTGGGTGGAGGCTGTGTGGAGGGGCTGGGTGGAGGCTGGGTGGAGGGGCTGGGTGGAGGCTGTGTGGAGGGGCTGTTGGGACGCGGGGTGTTTGTCCAGCCAGGCCGGACAGGGATCAGAACCAGGACTGAAGGACAGGAAGGGCTTCCTTGTCGTGTCTGGCGCTCCTCGGGCAGGAAGCTGTAAAACTGTCAGGCTGAAGGGGATCTGATGAATGCATGGGACTCTGGCCCGCCGCACTGAACTCCAGACAGCAACATGAGCACAAGTGTTCCACTCACACTGCATATACAGCCTGGGAGAGTACTCCCCTCCTCCCCTCCTCCCCTCCTCCCCTCCTCCCCTCCTCCCCTCCTCCCCTCCTCCCCTCCTCCCCTCACATCTCCTGTCCTCCCTGCCCCCATATTGCTCAGCTGCAACAGTGTGGACACTGTTAAGACCGAAGGCTGGTAGAAGTGGTTACAGTATTCCTTACATAGATTTGTTATTATATGTGACGCAGTGTGTGTGTGTGTCTGTGTGTGACTTCCAGAGGAGCTGAAGTGTGCTGGGGTCACATGCCCTCCTGTGCCGGTGCCCTCCTGCCCCCCTGACTCTGTGCTCACCATGAGCTATCTGCCCCCTGCTGGCTGCTGCCCCTCCCTGCCCCCCCGCTGCACCTGCGACCCCCAGGCCTGCGTCCAGCCCTCGTGCCCGGCTGGGCAGAGAGCTGCCATGCTCACCCAGGCCAGCGGGCTGCCGGGGAACTGCTGCAGTGTGTTCCAGTGCCAGAAAGGTAACGTCCCCCTCTGGTCAAACATCCAAACTATTCCTGGCTTCCTCAGTCGTAATCCTCTCCACCCAGGTTGCAGGTGTGAAATGTTCAGTCTTTATTTTCATCAGATATAATTTGAAAGTCCCTGTTGACCACATGTCTGAACATGAAAAGGAGAGCTGGTGATTGGCTGGTCATTGGCTGGTCATTGGCTGGTCATTAGCTGGTCATTGTTTATTGGTGTTGCACGCTGGCTGGAGTCTGTTCAGGACACTTCAAAGGCATTTCTTCTGCAGCGTGTCTGCTAATCATCAGAGCCCGAGGGGATATTAATCACAGCTATGGGCCTGAAGACTGTTGTGCTGCCACAGTCTTCTCACCAGCTAGACACCCACTCAGCTAGCTAGCTAGCTCACTAGCCTGCCACCAAGCTAGCTAGTCAACCACTCAGCTCGCTAGCTTGCCTGCCAACCAGCCTAGAGACTAGCCTAGAGACCAACCAGAGACTAGAGAGGCAGGACCAGGGGAAGGAACGTGACTGTTTACTCTGAGCTCCCTGAACAGATTCTCCCATTCTGGCCTCTCCGCACCCATAAAAGAGTCTCATGTCCCGGAATGGATGGGACTCAACAAGCCCAGTGACCAGAAAAGTGCTTAGACTACGGTTCTGCTCAACAGAAGTGCAGAAGTGCAGTGTCAAAGAGTTCCAGTCTGGTCACACGTCCAAAAGGAAAAAGTTCAACAGTTCATTGATGGGAATGCTTTTTATGTGCTCCATTCGGGCTGCGGGGAGGATAATGGAGGGAGGCAGGCCGGCGCAGGCTGAATGTGGTCGGGGGCGCGGGGATCAAGGCTGAATGTGGTCGGGGGCGCGGGGATCAGGGTTCTGATAACAAGTGTCTGCTACTCTCTGCCTCCAAGCTTGATGCCCTTTGTGCTGCTTGCCTGGCAGTTACCCCCGCATGACTGGCCCTCATCAGCTCCTCCCTGCCCTTCCACCCCCTCCAGTACCCCTCTCCCTCACAGAAGCACACCTCACCCAGGCCTCTCCTCGGTGCAGATGCAGGAGAGACTTGAACCAGGTCAGGAATGGGATTCCTCCGGTGTTTATGGAACACAGAGCCCCCCGCTGTGATTGGCCCTGGGTGCTGGGCGTGGGCTGTGATTGGCCCTGGGTGCTGGGCGTGGGCTGTGATTGGCCCTGGGTGCTGGGCATGTGAGCTCTGGGTCAACATGCTGGGTTCTGTGACAGCAGCACGGACCTGTGTGTCTGGGTTGTCCTGACTACCAGGCCGGAGGATGACCCTGGAAGGAAACAATAAGCTGGCACCACCCTGACACTGTGATGTCATAGCATGTTCCAGATGGTACCATACAAGCCAGTTTGATCAGGCCCGAAGAGGAACAACAGTCTGTTCTCGTGTCACACTCAGACAGGTCCCAGACAGGATGCTGTTTATGGAGTTAAACTTCAAGTGATGCTGGGTTCTGTTTAAACAAGGCTTTATCTTCACATCAACAGTGCGTGTACAGTACTATCAAGACGATTAAAGTGTTGACATGGTATGCATCATTTCATGGGAAGGAAACTGGAATGACTGTTTTACAACAGTCCCATGAGCAGTGAGAGGGTCCCAGGGGAGCTATCCTCAGTCATCCTCTGTGGCTTCCTGAAAGCACGACCCTGTGAGTGATTTAGGAGGTGGGTTGGGGTCACGGTTCTACACCCAGCCACAGTTCCACTTCATCCCCGATCCAGAGACTAGAGAACATCACAAAGCACGTCAGGAATTCGCAGTCTGACGCAAATGAGCGTTGGGGATTAACAGGAACAAACACAGCGGAAGTCACGTGACCATCCTGTCATGTGACTTCCTATTGTTTCCCCAGCGTTAAGCATCGGGGTCATGCCTGCCAATCACAGCCAGCTGAAGTGCTTATTGCATTTGCTCTGCTTGGCTGCTGTAAGCAGGGTGGGAAGAGAGGCCTCGAGAAGAGAAGGAGAGAGAGATGGAGAAGAGAGTGAGAGAGAGAGGGAGAAGAGGAGGAATGAGAGATGGAGAAGAGAAGGACAGAGAGATGGAGAAGAGGAGGAATGAGAGATGGAGAAGAGAAGGAGAGAGAGATGGAGAAGAGAGGGAGAGAGAGAGGGAGAAGAGAAGGAGAGAGATGAAGAAGAAAGGCAAAAGAAAGGAAAGAAAGAGCAAATAAAAGAGAGGGAGGGAGGGAAGGAGGGAGGGAGGGAGGGAGGGAGGGAGGGAGGGAGGGAGGGAGGGAGGGAGGGAGGGAGGGAGGGAGGGAGGGAGGGAGGGAGGGAGGGAGGGAGGGAGGGAGGGAGGGAGGGAGGGAGGGAGGGAGGGAGGGAGGGAAAAAAACAAAATCCCATTTTTCCTTGCCTCAGTTGGTCCACCTGCTTTGTGTTAGAGGGCAGGATGGAGTGGGGGGTGGGGGTGGGGGGCAGCTGAGGGTGCCTCTCAGGGTATGGCATACAGATGCTGCAGCCCCCCCCCCCCTCATGGAAGAGTTGGGGGGGCCTGGTGGTGCCGTGGAGGGCAGGGCAGAGAGGCTGAACTCATCTGCCATGCCTGCATCTCTGTCACCAGTCAGACCATGACACGCTTACATAATCACCTCTCTTCCTGTAAACCCTACATTTTCCACATTCTCCTGGAGAGCTGTAGCTCATAGCCAGGCCTGTAGGGTTGACATCTGCTGCCAATGGTACAAGCATGGTACTAGAGGGTGAAAAGGAGTTTAAAATACAATGGAATGTTTTCATTGTATTAGTTTGGTTTACCCTCGGCCTCCCTCCCTCTCATTCTCTCCCTGTCTCACCCCCTCTCTCTCCTTCACTGTCTCCCTCCCCCTCTCTCTCCCTGTCTCACCCCCTCTCTCCTTCACTGTCTCCCTCCCTCCCTCCCCCTCTCCTTCCCTCTCTGAGCAGCAGTCCTCAGGACAGGAGGGGTCTGTTAAGGGTCTGTCCCAGACTGCAGTCCTGTCTGGTGGGTCCAGTTCTCAGGCAGACTGGCTGGGTTCGGGTGCTTTACCAGCCTGTCTGCTGTGTGTCTCCGGTCCACAGCAGATCTCTCTGGGGCAGTCTTCTGCCCCCGTCTGCTCCTGGTCTCATCCAGCCAGCATCGCCTCCTCAAGACTTCCCAAATCTCTGTGAAATTCCACTGAATGGAGTTGGCGTCATTGTCAGATACACTGGGATACAGGAGAGCTCAGCTCACCCCAGGAACAGCTCCTGGTCTCTCTTCCCCCAGGAACAGCTCCTGGTCTCTCCTCCCCCAGGAACAGCTCCTGGTCTCTCTTCCCCCAGGAACAGCTCCTGGTCTCTCCTCCCCCAGGAACAGCTCCTGGTCTCTCCTCCCCCAGGAATAGCTCCTGGTCTCTCCTCCCCCAGGAACAGCTCCTGGTCTCTCCTCCCCCAGGAACAGCTCCTGGTCTCTCCTCCCCCAGGAACAGCTCCTGGTCTCTCCTCCCCCAGGAACAGCTCCTGGTCTCTCCTCCCCCAGGAACAGCTCCTGGTCTCTCTTCCCCCAGGAACAGCTCCTGGTCTCTCCTCCCCCAGGAACAGCTCCTGGTCGCTCTTCCCCCAGGAACAGCTCCTGGTCTCTCTTCCCCCAGGAACAGCTCCTGGTCTCTCTTCCCCCAGGAACAGCTCCTGGTCTCTCCAAAACAGGACAGTGTGGGGGTGTCTGACCAGGGTTGATTAGGGCCCACATGTGTTTCCTGGTCAGATCACATGGTCAGACAAGCCTGTGGGCCTGGTCTTAACACGTCAACATTCATTCATCCACTGAAAAGTGTGTGTGCGTGCGCGCTTGAAAGTCTTTGTTTTCTTCTCCCCCTCCCCCAGTCTCTCCCCAGTGCGTCCACAACAGCCAGCAGTTCTCCGAGGGGGAGGTGTACCGCATGCAGCCCTGCTGGCTGTGCCAGTGTCGAGGAGGGATCTCCTTCTGCTCCAAGGCTGAGTGTGCGGAACTGGACTGTGACAACTATTACATCCCAGAGGGAGAGTGCTGCCCAGTCTGCATAGGTACATACCCTCCTCCCCTCCTCCCCCTCCTCCCCCTCCTCCCCCTCCTCCCCTCCTCCCCTCCTCCCCTCCTCCCCTCCTCCCCTCCTCCCCTCCTCCCCCTCCTCCCCCTTCCTCCTCCCCCTCAACGCCCCCAGAGGCTGGGCCCCAGTGAAGAGGCTGGGCCTCAGTGAAGAGGCTGGGCCTCAGTGAAGAGGCCTCAGTGAAGAGGCTGGGCCCCAGTGAAGAGGCTGGGCCTCAGTGAAGAGGCTGGGCCTCAGTGAAGAGGCCTCAGTGAAGAGGCTGGGCCTCAGTGAAGAGGCTGGGCCCCAGTGATGAGGCTGGGCCCCAGTGAAGAGGCTGGGCCTCAGTGAAGAGGCTGGGCCCCAGTGATGAGGCTGGGCCCCAGTGATGAGGCTGGGCCTCAGTGAAGAAGCTGGGCCTCAGTGAAGAGGCTGGGCCTCAGTGAAGAGGCTGGGCCCCAGCAGGTAGACAAGAACGCTGCTAGGAGCTCTTGGAGCTGATCAAGAGCCTGCATGTGGCCACATTACTGCCCGCCTGCTGAAACTGTGTGCTGCTGGAGACTGTAGTCTCCAACGGATCAGACACAAGAGGACAGAGGAACAGACCAAGAACAAGAGAGAGAGAGGGAGAGAGAGAGAGAGAGAGAGAGAGAGAGAGAGAGAGAGAGAGAGAGAGAGAGGAGAGAGAGAGAGAGAGGGAGAGAGAGAGAGAGAGAGAGAGAGAGAGAGAGAGGGAGAGAGAGAGAGAGAGAGAGAGAGAGAGAGAGGGAGAGAGAGAGAGAGAGAGAGAGAGAGAGAGAGGGAGAGAGAGAGAGAGAGAGAGAGAGAGAGAGAGAGAGAGGGAGAGAGAGAGAGAGAGAGAGAGAGAGAGAGAGAGAGAGAGGGAGAGAGAGGGAGAGAGAGAGAGAGAGAGAGAGAGAGAGAGAGAGAGAGAGAGAGAGGGAGAGAGAGAGACAGAGAGAGAGAGAGAGAGAGAGAGAGAGAGAGGGAGAGAGAGGGGCAGGCTTTGGGGTTATTGAAGGTCAGTTGTGGAGGTACACCTGGAATGTGAGGATCTTTAGAGACAGAGGAATGCTTTCATGTCCTGTGCTGCTCACCATGGAGATAGTTGTGATGAAGGGGTGTCAGCGTTACTGTGTGGGAGGGGACACCTGGTCTCCAGACTCATCAGGGAATCCAGTAGAACCTCTGGTGTCCTGATATCACGAGGAAATGCTTCAGTCGCCTTTTGTGTCCTTTGTGGGAGATACAGCTTACCTTCAACTATAGCCTTGACTCACTGACTCGCTGATGAGCGAAGGTTGCAGTAAAAGGGTTATATTTAGGCTTGCTGAAAGACAGGAATAAAAAGAGAAAGAAGGGGAGAGAGAGAGAGAGAGAGAGAGAGAGAGAGAGAGAGAGATGAAAGCTGAGCTGACTTTAACCAGTGTCAGATGTACAGGATCACTACAGCCAGATTTCTGCTGCACAATCCCAGGGGAGAACACACACACACACACTCTCTCTCTCACACACACACACACAACCTTGTATTGTATACATGCAACCACACATATAAACACACACATTTACCAAGCACACAGACAACCTTGTACTGTATGTAGCCACACATAAATACACACACACACACGCTGCCCCCACACGCCAGCCCACACACACACACACACGCTGCCCACACACTACCTTCCAGGTGCCACACCACCAAACCACCTCTGTTTCTCATCAGCGGTGACACAAAACACAATTAGGATTATTTACGACAAATGCTCAAGTCAAGACCCCAGAATTAATTTGGCTCAAAGATCACCTGTAAGGAGTGGAACTGGCTTTTCAAATGTCCGAAACATTCAAGTTTCGCTCAAGACTTAAAACAAATGAAGCCACAGGTTACACATGTAACACACTTAAATAGGATTTCTGGCTTTGGATACAAATGTATGATGGTGAACTCTGACCTGGTGTGGGGCCACAGGGCCAGGCCTGACTGACCCCGTGGGTCCCGACCCTGTGGGTCCTGCTCATGGCTGAGGTGGACCTGTTAGCCGAAGAACTGGGACAGGAAATTGGATGTGTTTATGTACGTGTGTGTTTTTAATGATCATATCTCTCTATCTCTGTGTGACGTCTCTGCCTGGTCCCACGGCTGTTTCAACCTTCTCCTCTTACCCTGCTATACACACATCCCTTCCCCACAGTGAGGCCAGCTAACAGCCTCTCCTGGTCGGGCTCTCCTCATCCTGAGCCTCCTCTGGTCCTGGTGGAGGGCCAGGGTCCTCTCTCTCTCTCTCTCTCTCTCTCTCTCTCTCTCTCTCTCTCTCTCTCTCTCTCTCTCTCTCTCTCTCTCTCTCTCTCTCTCTCTCTCTCTCTCTCTCTCTCTCTCTCTCTCTCTCTCTTAATGTGTGTGTGTATTCCTGTGTGTGTGTATTCCTGTGTGTGTGTATTCATGTGTGTGTGTATTCATGTGTGCCCCCAGACGTGGAGCTGCTGGCGCTGGACAGCGCGGAGGCCAGCTGCTGGGTGAACAACATGCTGCGGGGCCACGAGGAGCGCTGGAAGGAGGATGACTGCACCTTCTGCCAGTGTGTGGATGGAGAGCCTCACTGTACCGCCATGGCCTGCAAGCAAAGCTGCCACAACCCTGTCAAGATCCCTGGAGAGTGCTGCCCCTTCTGTGAAGGCACGGACACGCACACACACAGGGACTACACACACACACACACACACACACAGGGACTACACACACACACACACACACAGGGACTACACACACACACACACAAGCGTTGGTCAGTCTCCGGGGTGTGTCCTTACTGCCCCAGGTCACCCTGCAAGGGCCCGGTCAGGCATCCTCTCAATTGGAGAGTAGAACTTCTTTGTGCTTCTAATTAGTTACAGCTCGTTGGGTAGAACGTGGCATGGTGCTGACAGGAAGTGGCAGGGAGGGAGGGAGGGAGGGAGGGAGGGAGGGAGGGAGGGAGGGAGGGAGGGAGGGAGGGAGGGAGGGAGGGAGGGAGGGAGGGAGGGAGGGAGGGAGGGAGGGAGGGAGGGAGGGAGGGAGGGAGACTTCCCCTCCAAAGTGCTGTTGTGGGTTTGTACACGTGGAGCATCTATGAAACGTGTTTAGTACCTGTTACTGTACTGCTCAGAGCCCAGCATGCCCTGCTCTGACTGCCCATGTCTGTCTCTCCTCACGCACCTGGCAATGTACACACACAATGTACACACACAATGTACACACACAATGTACACACACAATGTACACACACAATGTATTTAACAATGTGTTTATCCATGGCAAGGGTTTGAGCCTGCAACCTCTTGATGAGCAGTCAGATGGTCTAACCGCTGAGCTCATGGTAGATGTCCCCCCCTCAGAGCCGTCGTATGAGACCCTCAGCCCGGCTGTGTGCCCCCCGCTGGAGCACTGCTCCCTGTCCGCACCAGACTGCCCGCTTGGCTTCCAGCAGGACCACCACGGCTGCCTGCTTTGCCACTGCATAACCAGTGAGTCTCCTCTCTCACACACACCTCCCTCACAGGGCAGATTGGTCTCCATGACTACTGCCTGCAGTGCTGCGGAATACTCAGCTGACAGGATCTGTGGTAACCACGGTGATGATGGATGGGCGTGTCCGGTCAGATGACCTGTGTGTGATCTGTTCCAGATGACTCCTGCCCCGACCTGGGCAGGTACTGCTCCCTGCAATGCCCCATGGGATATGAGAAGGACGAACTGGGGTGCGAGGTGTGCGAGTGCAGAGTGCCCACGTGTCGACCTTTGACCTGTGCCAAGACCTGTCCCTACGGATACGTGTGAGTCACCAGTCACCGGCTGGACTCAGCCCCTCCACCCTCCCCCTCCTGGTCTGTTTAACTTAATCACACATCTGGAAGAGCTCTGCTCAATTCCTCTGTCCCCGGGCAGCACTTTCATTTCATAAATCATCTTTCCGTCTCAAAACAACGATCAAAAAACAGTGCATCGGCACAAAAGCTTCTTTATGAGATGAGTGGAGCACAGTGGAGGGGGTTCTTCTGGAGACTGGGCCCGAGGCCCGGGGGCTGGGGGCTGGGGCCCGGGGGCTGGGGGCTGGTCTTCGCAGCCTGGAGATGAGCCCTGACTGTCTGGGGGGGGGGGGGGGGCAGGAAACAGGGGCTACAGAGAAGCTGCTGTTTGAGGGCTTCTGTAGTCTGAATGACACAAGCAGACTTAGAGTTCATCTCTGTCCTGACGGAGCAGCCCTGCCTGACAGAGCACCACCCACACACAGTTAGAGAGAGAGATATTGTAATGAATATACAGAAAGACAGAGAGAAAGTAATAAATGGCGAGAGGGAGAGAGAGAGAGAGAGAGAGAGAGAGAGATGAGAATGTGCGAGGGGTGAGACAGAGACAGACAGAGACAGAGAGAAAGAGAGAGAGAAAGAGAGAGAGAGAGAGAGAGAGAGAGAGAAAGAGAGAAAGAGAGAGAGAGGTTACCAGCGGGGCCAGAGTTCAGAAGGTGTGTTTGTGTTGACAGTCCGGCGCCTGAGGCGGGACACTAAGCTGCACTTAGCTCCTCCTCCTCGCTGTGTGATCATGCGAGCTGACAGCAGCAACAGCTCGGCTCGACCCGCTGGAATGTGCAGAGCCAGCAGGCCTGACAGTCCACACGCCACCTTTACCCAGAGCTGCTGTCTGTAGCTACACAGAGCAGGACCTGCTGTCTGTAGCTACACAGAGCAGGACCTGCTGTCTGTAGCTACACAGAGCAGGACCTGCTGTCTCTGTAGCTACACAGAGCAGGACCTGCTGTCTGTAGCTACACAGAGCAGGACCTGCTGTCTCTGTAGCTACACAGAGCAGGACCTGCTGTCTGTAGCTACACAGAGCAGGACCTGCTGTCTCTGTAGCTACACAGAGCAGGACCTGCTGTCTGTAGCTACACAGAGCTGGACCTGCTGTCTGTAGCTACACAGAGCAGGACCTGCTGTCTGTAGCTACACAGAGCTGGACCTGCTGTCTGTAGCTACACAGAGCAGGACCTGCTGTCTGTAGCTACACAGAGCAGGACCTGCTGTCTGTAGCTACACAGAGCTGGACCTGCTGTCTGTAGCTACACAGAGCAGGACCTGCTGTCTGTAGCTACACAGAGCTGGACCTGCTGTCTGTAGCTACACAGAGCAGGACCTGCTGTCTGTAGCTACACAGAGCTGGACCTGCTGTCTGTAGCTACACAGAGCAGGACCTGCTGTCTGTAGCTACACAGAGCAGGACCTGCTGTCTGTAGCTACACAGAGCAGGACCTGCTGTCTGTAGCTACACAGAGCAGGACCTGCTGTCTCTGTAGCTACACAGAGCAGGACCTGCTGTCTGTAGCTACACAGAGCAGGACCTGCTGTCTCTGTAGCTACACAGAGCAGGACCTGCTGTCTGTAGCTACACAGAGCAGGTCCTGCTGTCTGTAGCTACACAGAGCAGGACCTGCTGTCTATAGCTACACAGAGCAGGTCCTGCTGTCTGTAGCTACACAGAGCAGGACCTGCTGTCTCTGTAGCTACACAGAGCAGGACCTGCTGTCTCTGTAGCTACACAGAGCAGGACTTGCTGTCTGTAGCTACACAGAGCAGGACCTGCTGTCTGTAGCTACACAGAGCAGGACCTGCTGTCTGTAGCTGCACAGAGCAGGACCTGCTGTCTGTAGCTACACAGAGCAGGACCTGCTGTGTCTGTAGCTACACAGAGCAGGTCCTGCTGTCTGTAGCTACACAGAGCAGGACCTGCTGTGTCAGTAGCTACCCAGAGCAGGACCTGCTGTCTGTAGCTACACAGAGCAGGACCTGCTGTCTGTAGCTACACAGAGCAGGCCCTGCTGTCTGTAGCTACACAGAGCAGGCTTCAGCACTAGGACTAGACTGGTCTGGTCTGTGAAGATAGGTGGGCTTTGTGGGAGACAGAGTAATAATGTAATTTCTGCTCTCTCTAGAACCCATGTTTAGTATATGTACATAGATAGAGTGTGAGAAAGAAAGAGAAGAATATATATATTATATTTCCATTATTAGAACTACCATGATACATCACCTCATTGTTCTTCTATATTTGATATATAAGACGTATTATGATATTTCGAGCAAATCCAAGTGTCTAAATCCAGTGTATGGTGTGTGTGTGTGTGTATGGTGTGTGTGTGTGTGTGTATGGTGTGGTGTATGATGCCCCCCAGGAGGAACAAACACGGTTGTGAGATGTGCCGCTGTGTGCGCTGCCCCCCCTTCTCCTGTGAGCTGCTCTGTAACCACGGCTACCTGCTCAGCAGGAGGGGCTGCTCTGTCTGCATGTGTAAAGGTAACACACACACACACACACACTCTCACACACACTCTCACACACACACTCTCACACACACACTCTCACGTGTGTATGGGTAAAGGTAACACACCTGTCCGCAGCAGTAACTTTCCCCTTGCTGTCACACAGATCCACATATCTGTGTGTGTGTGTGTGTTTGTGTTTAAGTAACAGGCTCATCTGGTCTGCATCAATAACCCTCCCCTCGCACACTCTCACCACTCCAGTTCCACATATCTCTAAGTGTATGTGAGCGTGTGTGTTTGGGTGTTCTGTGTAATGGATTCATTGTGAGTGGTGGATTAGTCTGTGATGAGTGGGTTTCGCTGACTTTTACCCACCATGTTTCAGCTTTGACCTTTAGCTCATGAATGGTTTGTTTTGACTGTTTTTATTTAGCTCCATTGCTAAGCCTGTGTTTGCATTTTTATTCGATTCCCAAACCACAAAAGTTCAAGAAAGTTTGTGGAGGGATTATTTATACTCTGCCACTTCTATTTGATGTGTCTATTTTGTTTTTGAGCAATATTATAAATATTTCAGCCTCAGATATATTTTTAGTTTGCTTGCACAGTGAGACGCGAGTGCAGTGGGTCCATATTGGCTCACACACACACACGATACACCCACACACACACACACGATACACACACACACACACGAAACACCCACACACACACACACACACGATACACACACACACACACGATACACACACACACATTCTCGTCTATTCTAGAGAATCCCTGTTTACCTTATTTTGAAACTCTTGGATCAGTTACCCAGCGGACTGTTAAAATATTTACAGATCGAAAGTTTTCAGGGGTTTTTCTACCCGTGTATAAAACGTGTTGAGGGAGAAGAGACCCTAACACACTGACACCTGCCCTGGGGCTATTCCCTGACATCCTGCACCCTAGCCCTAAGGCTCTTTATCTCCCCCAGCAACACAGGATGATCCAGGCTGTCTTTAACACATAGCAGGCCCAGTTATTGGGCTTTTATACACTCAACGTGTCCTTCAAGAGCAAAGACTGGATTTTGGGCTATCAAGTCCGATGCCAAAAATCTTAGGGGAATGATTGAACTTTATTTCTTTGTGGCCCAGCTGTAAATGGATTAGGGGGGAATAACATTAAAGGTGGCGTCCTGTTCCTGCATGAGGAAGCAGGCCTCTCGTTAGCCTCTAATGAAACAGGACCCAGGACAATAACACAGGCCCCTTTTACTATCTATCATAAATAGTTCTTCTTAATGAAATGTCCACGTTGACCTCGCACACAACGTCCTGCCGGCTGTTTCATACGGGTTCCTCAGCCGTTCTCACGTCTGTATGTGAATGTTTTCCTCCAGAGAGCAGACCCCGGCCCAGCAGCACCCCTGCCCCTGCCCCTGCCCCCGGCCCCTCTCCCGGCCCCTGCCGGACCTCCAGCGGCCAGCGCTACGAGGAGGGGGAGGGCTGGCACGATGGCTGCAGGGACTGCTACTGCCACGCCGGCCGGGAGATGTGTGTCCTCATCTCCTGCCCTGTGCCCAGCTGCCCTCAGCCGCTGGTGAGGCCGGACCAGTGCTGCCCCACCTGTGAAGGTCTGGCTGCAGCTGCTCCTCCCACCACACACACTCACGCCCGGACACACACAAACGTAGAAGTGCTAATGAGGACACCTCAGCTAGCCAGATGACATCACACTCTCTGACGGCCTGAACCCACACACTCACACACACCATCACATACACACCCTGGGGTCATCGGGGGCATTCAGTGACTCAGCGAGCTGTTTAAATATTTACGTAGAAGAATGTGTACAACCTGCAGTAGCAGCTGGGTTTGTCATCCAGACCACTGGCCCACATACCCAATGTTTTATCTGAAGTGCCCATTGCTTAAATAAGTAAAACTTAAGACTTACAAACCTCACTCAACTTTAATACTATCTATTCTCACTGCCTGGTTGTGTGTCTGCTCTGCTCTGCTCCGCCCCCCCCTGCTCCGCCCCGCTCCTCCCCGCTCCGCCCCGCTCTGCTGCAGATGAATGGTCCGGTAGTGGGGGGATGGACCTGGTGGTGTGCCGGGCCTCGGGCGGGGAGCTGTATGTGGAGGGAGAGACCTGGAGCCTGGACGACTGCACTCGCTGCACCTGCAGGAAGGGCCGGGTCCTGTGCGACACCGAAGTGTGTCCTCCTGCCCTCTGCCCGGCGCCCTCCAGGAACAAGGACTCCTGCTGCCATGTGTGCCCAGGTACTGTAGCTAGCACAGCTAGCACAGCCAGGTACTGTAGCTAGCACAGCTAACAAAGCTAACACAGCCAGGCCCTGTAGCTAGCACAGCCAGGTACTGTAGCTAGCACAGCTAGCACAGTCGGGTACTGTAGCTAGCACAGCCAGGTACTGTAGCTAGCACAGCTAGCACAGTCGGGTACTGTAGCTAGCACAGCTAGCACAGTTGGGTACTGTAGCTAGCACAGCCAGGTACTGTAGCTAGCACAGCTAGCACAGTCGGGTACTGTAGCTAGCATAACCCTCATCCTGGGTCCACTTTTTCAGGGACTCATCAGGCACCATATCTCTAGATCTATATTAACCTTGATGGGTCATTTTAGATAACATCATAAGCACTTAAATCCAGGAATAACTAAGCTGGGATAAATAAGGTTCTTTCTGGGTCTGTTATCTATGAACATATGGTTGTGGAGTCCTTTGTTGGGCATGTTGCGCTGTAATGGACAGGTTTATGCCCGACACACACAGTCCTCATGAACTGAGTGGTCCAGGCTGGTTGAGTTTACAGACAGACAGGCAGGCCATGTGTTCACAGTGCTCAGATCCAGTCTCCATGGCAGCACAGCTGTCCCCATAACCAACACAAACAAGTGTAAACACACACACACAAACATGAGGATCACCCCAAGCATGAGCTTCTACCGATCGGAAATGCATGAGTGCTCCTGAGAGCAGAGGAGACTTCTGGGAACACAAGCAGACCAGACCTTATCAGCACATCTTGCTCTTACACACAACAGCACACTGTCAGACGCAGCTCTTTGATATATGTACGGGCTTGGCTGCCTGGAATGTGGAAATAACACACATTTAAATGACAGACACTGTGATGTATGTATACAGTAGGGCTGCAGTGTGTGTGTGTGTGTGTGTGTGTGTGCTCTGACCAAAGCTTCGGTCATGGGAAGGCGGTGATACAGAAGGCGAGCGATGAGAGATACGGCTCGTCACACTGACCTGACAGGCTGCATGTCTCCTTGCTGTTTAACACCAGCAGGCCTGCTCTACGCAGGGGGACATGTTCTGCTGCTGGCTCTGGAGCAGTCCTAACCCGGGCTGGAGCGGGCCTAGCCCAGACTAGAGCGGGCCTAACCCAGACTACAGCGGGCCTAACCCAGACTAGAGCGGACCTAGCCCAGGCTGGAGCGGTCCTAACCCAGATTTGAGCGGGCCTAACCCAGACTAGAGCGGGCCTAACCAGGGACTAGAGCGGACCTAACCCAGGCTGGAGCGGTCCTAACCCAAACTAGAGCGGGCCTAACCCAGACTAGAGCGGGCCTAACCCAGACTAGAGCGGGCCTAACCCAGACTAGAGCGGGCCTAACCCAGACTAAAGCGGAACTAACCCAGACTAGAGTGCGCCTAACCCAGACTAGAGTGGGCCTAAACCAGGCTGTGTGTTTGTCTCCCCCCTTAGACGACCATCAGGACCCCGTCCTCCCAGGGGGCCGGCAGGAGGACTGTGTCTCCAGCGAGGGGGACGTCCTGAGGGCAGGGGACTCCTGGAAGGCCAACGCCTGCACCAGCTGCACCTGCAGCAATGGCACTGTGCAGTGTTTCTCCCAGCGCTGCCCCCCTGCCACCTGCCGGGTGCCCGTCCTGCGCAAGGGCCAGTGCTGCCCTCACTGTCTGGGTGAGTGTCTGGGGCCCCGGGGCCAGTGCTGCCCTCACTGTCTGGGTGAGTGTCTGGGGCCCCGGGGCCAGTGCTGCCCTCACTGTCTGGGTGAGTGTCTAGGGCCCCGGGGCCAGTGCTGCCCTCACTGTCTGGGTGAGTGTCTAGGGTCCTGGGGGGCTGGGGCCAGTGCTGCCCTCACTGTCTGGGTGAGTGTCTGGGGCCCCGGGGCCAGTGCTGCCCTCACTGTCTGGGTGAGTGTCTAGGGCCCCGGGGCCAGTGCTGCCCTCACTGTCTGGGTGAGTGTCTGGGGCCCCGGGGCCAGTGCTGCCCTCACTGTCTGGGTGAGTGTCTAGGGTCCTGGGGGGCTGGGGCCAGTGCTGCCCTCACTGTCTGGGTGAGTGTCTAGGGCCCCGGGGCCAGTGCTGCCCTCACCGTCTGGGTGAGTGTCTAGGGCCCCGGGGGGCATCGTGGCCACACTGGAAGTGATCTTCTGTTGTTCTGCACATGACCACCTCGCTCATATTGTATATATGGAAGTGCTCTGATTCTGAATGTGTGGTTTGATCATGATTATACCGACCGCCAGGCTGAGAACTGTGGAAAATTCCCAGATAATTATGCGCCGTCCGGGACAGGGCACAGCTTGTTGAAGGGAAATTAGTATTCAGAATGTAAGTGGGAATAACAGGGAAGTTGAGAACATTTCAGTTTTAGAGTGTTTTTAAGTGTTTTCTTTTTAAAAAGAAGTTAAGTTCAGCTTGCAGCAACATTCCAGGTGAAAACCCTCAGAGAGAGAGAGATAACCCTAACTTTCCCTAGCTCTGAAATTCCCTAGCCCTATGCACACATCATGCACACGTGTTTCCTGTCTGGGCTGCATGTTCCTGCTGTACGTCAGACCAACGGCTCCATGTCAGCTTCTGCTCCAGAGGAAACCCTGTCAGAAGCTCATTGTTCCTTCTGATTTGGAGCCGTTTCATCTTGTGTTTGTTTGGCTTTTTACCCGCTTTTTTCCGGATTCCTGTCTCAGGAGGAAGCTGAGGGGACACTTCCTATAAACACACATACCGCCAAACATTAACTTCTGGTGATTCATGAAGTTGCATTTGTCTATGGGCTCTTCCTGAACTTGAATAATGGTTGTGTTTGTCTGATCTCTGGTTGACAGAAACGACAACAACGTCAGTGCCTATGATGGTGCCCACCAGGGCTGACAAGACACACCCCACCACCACTCTGCAGAGCGCTCACTGGATCACCACTGCCACCGTCACCCCCATTGCTGCTGATACAGGTGACTCTCCCTGGGTCTCATCTACATCTCTTGCTTGGGCTTTGTCTTATTCCGGGGGGGGGGGGGGTTAGCATCCACTGACATGCTAAACCCAATTATTAATGCTAAATCAATGTGGCCTAAACAATATGAGTCTTGGGACGTTTTAGTATTCATTTGGAGACGGTGTTTGATGGTCAGGGAAGCCTGCCAGAGACTAAGGAACGTTGCACTGTAAGGACGGTTGTACTGTATGGAAGGTTGTACTGTATGGAAGGTTGTACTGTATGGACGGTTGTACTGTATGGACGGTTGTACTGTAAGGACGGTTGTACTGTATGGACGGTTGTACTGTATGGAAGGTTGTACTGTATGGAAGGTTGCACTGTAAGATGATTTCATTTAGATTGATTAGGGGCCTGTGACTGATGCTGTCTGATTGGCTGTACAGATGAGACCAACCTGGGCGACAGCTACCCCAACCAGAGGGAGATGGCCCTTATCTACCAATCAGCAGCCTGGATACTGGCAGGACTCCTCCTGGCCATTGTGGTCCTGCTGGTGGTGGCTCTGCTCATCAACAAGAAGAAGAATTGGGTGCAGATGTCCTGCTACAGCGCGCCCAAGAAGGTGAGCCCAGCACCCGTGACTTTAGGCTTGTGTCACTCATGATGGGGGATGCTGCCCCTCCACTGACTCCAGTGCCCCTCCACTGACTCCAGTGCCCCTCCACTGTCTACATGAACACCCTGGACACAGGTACTTACTCTGCAGCTCCATTCTCAGGGCTGTAAAGCTGAGATACATGTGTTGTCTCTAATCAAGACAGGAGCACTTTGAACTGAAATTAAACATGTCAAGTCCATCATGAATTCAGAGAGCAACACCCCCTTGATCATGAGTGTGGCATAGAAAACACTAATTTGTTTCGTATTCTTATGAACGGCCTCCCGTGGGAATCACAGAGCATGTCCTAACAGAGCACTGGGACGCAGTAATAGCTTCCTGCCAGACAGCGTTTGATGAAAGTCATCCATGTGAGTTAAACCCCTGGGAATCCCTCTCCCCCCCCAGACGGTGATCCTGAAGAAGCATGTGAACAAGAACTCTGTGGTGTACATGGAGCCTTCCAAGGAGAACAAGTTCCAGAGCGTGAAGAACGACATCATCAACTTCTCCCCAGAGCTGAGCTCTCCTGGGGGAGACAGGATGAGCATCCCCCGTGCCAAGCTGAGCACGGCGCAGGGCCGCCGCTAACCCCCCCAGCCCCCAGACTCCACCCAGCGTCAGGACCGCCCCTCTCCTATCAGACTGTTACCATGGGGATCTGCCAAAGACACGGTGGACTGTTGTGGCTGCACACCTTGGGGTCCCCCCCCCCTCTTCTCTCTCTGGTTCTCTCTCTCTCTCTCTCTCTCTCTCTCTGGCTGTGACCAGGAGGACCCTCTCTAAGAGGCTTTGTGCTCTCTGCTGTGTGTGTGTCTCACCTAGCCTAGCGTGGAGAAGCATGATCTCCAGGGTGACAGCCAGGTAGGTGTTGCCCGTGATCGTACCACCTTCCTCCATCACCTCTCTGGGGCCAGGAGCTCTGAGCTGGAGGAACAGCAAAGCTTTAGCGGCAGGTTTGGTTTCCAGAACAGGACAGGAGAGTCTGTGTGCCTGGTCACTCAGAGGATCTACTGATGGTCTGAACAGAAAGCTGATTTACTGACACCAAACTGACCCGGGGTCAGCAGCTAGCGGCTAGTTACTCTGGCCTCTTTCAGACTGCCAGCAGACTCCAGCACCCTGTTCATCCAAACCCTAGCTTGTAGAACGTGTGGTTTCCATCTTAGCTTCCTTGTGTTTATCTCTACAGTATGTGTGCTAGTCCGAGTGTTGTTGTCGGTCACCTCTCTGTTGTTATGGAGATCTCCATGGAGAAACAGAAACATGATCAGTCAGACTAAACATTCCCAATCTGCAGGAGGAATAACTCTCTCAGCCAATCACTGAAGAGCCTCCGTCTCAAAGACAGTCTCTGTCATTCCATTCATACTATTCTGCCTCCATCGCAGATTGTGTCTCTAATTCAGTATCGCCCTCAGACTTCCCTCTGTTTCCCGGTCAGTGTGCTGCATGTTCTCGCAGTCCATCCTTCATCCTCTACACAGCATCTATTTCATCGACAGGCACGGCGAAGAACCTGAAGATGAAGTGGGTCAGTATCCATCCATACTGAGCACTGCTCTGTGAGCTGAGTTTAAGTGTCACTGGGAGATGCAAAGCTGCCAGGCTTCTCTGCATCTACAGCACAGAAGACACCCGTCTTTTACCTTCATTTAACCCTGGGTGTGGATGCCATTTCTACAGAATGTCAATAGAAACAGCAAGAGCCTTACTTTCATAGCCTTAATGTATTTTTCATATAACTATGTATTGCTAGCCAGTTAAAAAAGTTTACTCGTGTTATTCAATGTGAAGATAAACAGAGATTTGGAGAAAGATAATCTACAGGTCACCATTGTTCCAGAACAGCAGCGCCTTCAGTACGTACCAGTCAAACCTATTTTTATCTGTAAATAATGAACCATTACAACACCAGAACATGTTCAAGAAATGTAGCACTTAGGATCAAGTGTTTGTTTTTTAAAGCTCACTGCAAGATTCTTGACAGGATCTAGGCCTAATCCAGGATTTGATATGCATATTCAGCACATTGGAGATGTTAAACCACTCAAATGAACATGGTGTTGCATCAGTCTGATGATTAACAATCTGATCTACCTAGAGACAAATGCAACCTGTTAAGCATTATAAAAGACTGCGATTTAATAGGAAATCTCTGGAGCGGAAGGTTTTCATCACCCTGCCATTCTCTCAATACAAAGACCCTTGAGATGCCAAACCTGAGATGAATATATTTATACTGAGGAGTTCCAAAGTCATTCAGTAGATTTGGTTCCGTTTGGATCACAACCATGTGCTTTCAAGGAAGTGAAGAGGCAACTTGTAAAAGCTTAAGCAGTTATTTGTTCTTTTTATGTGTAATAAAAGGTAGATTAAAAATAGTGGACCGAAGAGTAGCTTATTTATTTTTTCACATAGCTTTATTTATTAATACTAAACTATAGTTTGTGTTGAAATGTTTTTTTTTTGGCAAATGAAACCTGGTAGCCAAAGCTGCTGTACATTTGAGATACTTTAAAACCATTTACCATTTCTATCTGCTTTATTATACAAGCTTATTTATTTTATTGTTGCAAACTGTAAATATGTGTTTCTTAGATGTTCAACTGTAACATTTACACTTATTTTGAAAAATAAAATGCGTTGAAAAAGGTGATTTGACCTTCAGTTCTGTCACAGTTGAGACGTGTCTTTTAAGAGGATTAGCATTAGGCAGCATTTTACAAGATACTATCTACAAGGCAGACGCACTACCATGGCTGGCCCACATCTGTTTCTTTGACTGTGTGAAGGGGTTTCTTTCTTCCACTTCTCCACGGCTGGTCTCCTTATCTCACTGCTGCAGCACTTGTGGCCAGAGATACAGTGTTTCTCATTCACTGGGCTATGCTCCCACTCCACAGAGAGGAGACAGCAGCTGAAGCAGCAGCTCCCTGGGCAGCAGGGAAACATCCAGCCAGAGACCTAAACTAGCTCACGACAATCTCAGTGGTCCTTGTCTTTGTCTGGACTTGTCTGTCACCAGTTACCTCATAAAGCTAAAGGTGAGGAATGTTGAAGGGTGCTTTAAAACACTGACTTTCTTCAAAGACAAACTCAATGTTAGCCCAGTTGTAACTTGTGGGACCAGAGCGCTTTCTTTAAGGATTACCTTGAAGCAACTTTCAACATGAAGAAAACTCGTACAACTAGTTAAAGCTCCAACGATAAAGCTTAGCTCGTTAGCATAAAACTCTTCAGCTGGATCGAAGTGCGGTGCTAAATGCATTCCTTGTCCCAACATACCGGCCATTCTCACTCACGCCATCAAAAAATACCACCTTCTGTGTGGGAAAAATAGGCATTTAATGAGAAGTTTTATCACGAGACCTTAAAAAACATAGGTAATCGTTATATCTTTTCAAAGGATCTTTGAATGAAAGCCCTTCCTCACGTTCCAAAGGCCCCAAAACACTATTCCAGGCAGGCGTGTAGAAACACCAGCTGCTCTTCAAGTCTGGAGGAGGATCTAAGGACAACAGCTGATTGTGGTTAGTTGCTGTTTTAATATCGTTCACTTCTGCCTTTGAGTTGAATCTTTTTGGAGGGTTCAAGTCCTATAAAGCTGTCAGCTTTCAGAAGGATCCTGTTTCAGCCAGCCGAGCTGAAGACTGAGCCTTCAGATCTGGTCCTGTGTTGGTCGTACGTCCTCAGTTTCACAGAAGAATCTTGTAGTAGTCGTCTTTGTAGCTGTACAACACCACCACCGCCACCCTGCAACACACAACGCATCCGTCACTGTGCAGAAGATGCACATAAACAAACAGATGACCTGCTTTTGTACTGAACCCCAGACACAGTTGTATGTCATGTCCTTCAAATATTTCTACATAGATATTATCACTTAGGGTAGCAGCGGAAACCCCACTGTGAATTGTAGGTCTTGTTGTAGAACATCTCAATCTTGTTCATCGGTGGACTACCAGGTAGATCATCACCTAGGTCATTACTGCCCCTCTCCATTCTTTAACAGGGCTGTTGGAGGGGAGCGGGAGGGTTCAACACTGTTTTGAAGTCGCTACATGAAAGCCCGTCTGCAGCTGTGAGACTGGGGCACACTCCTCGGGTGAGACGCCCTCTGGGTCCTGTAGTTTATGGGTCCAGTGCCTCCAGGTGACCTGACTACTGTGGCCTACGGCCCACTCTACTGCACGGCCCTCCCTTCGCTCTACTCCCAGAGAAAACAAACACACACATAAAACCAGGCCTCCCTTCCTCCCTGAATATCTCCATTGTTAGCAAGCCGCGATGACGTTCGTTAATCAGTAAACACTTTTCCTCAACTGCAAATGAGACATGCAGCTCACAGGGGAAATGAAAAACTGCTGCTGTGAAGGCTTGAGAAATGTCAGAGAGCCAGAGAAACAGCTTGTGCCCTTCCTCCCCACATCAGACTCCCCCTGGAGGAGAAAACGTCCAGGATCCCTCCTCTCCTCTCTCTTGGCACAACAGTCAGCTCATAACCCAGAAGATGTGACCCTGGTTTGGAGTAGAGGGCTTGGCTGTATCTCTGCTCCAGTCCCTTTTAAGAGGCATTAACGAGGACACACCTTTTGGTGATTTTGAAGGTGTGGATCTCCTCACAGATGGACTTCAGGTAGCGCTGCTTGGGCAGCCGCGACAACAGATGTTTCACACTGATGTTGAACTGCTCCACTCCGTCAAACTAAGAGTGAGGGGAAAGAAACAGAGAGAGAGATAGAGTGAGAGAGACACAAGCCATAACATTTTCCAGAGTTGTTTTCATCAAACACAACTGCTGTTTATTCAGCTGTAGTGCGCCCAGACCAGGTCCCCTCATCTGTCCATCAGCTGCAGTAACTGGTGGGTGAGACGGAGATCCATCACACACTGTTTGCCTGTCGAGGTGTGAGGAAGGACCAGGCTGGCCCAGTTTACACAGTCCCCAGTCACTCCCTACTGGCCCTAATGACTCCCAACGTACCAGGCCTTCCTGTGGAAAGGGGCAGTAAACACTGGCTATTGTCATTTGTTTTACAAACGAGTGTATTGACAGTCCCAGCAGTATGTGTGATGTTTGGCGTATTCACTGGGGAGGCTGGGCGTACAGGAGAGCGTGTCTGCAGGGGGAGTCTGAGTTTACACCTCGTCAGAGGCGTGCTCTCTGACCCTGGAGATCATGGACTTCTGGGGTTTTGATCTCCCGCTCTACTTTCTGTATGAACGTAGCTATGGAGACAGAGCTACTCCCAAGGAGGAGAAAGAGCTAGCCTGTTGGCTAGGAGGAGACAGAGCTAGCCTGCTGGCTAGGAGGAGACAGAGCTAGCCTGCTAGCTAGGAGGAGACAGAGCTAGCCTACTGGCTAGGAGGAGACAGAGCTAGCCTACTGGCTAGGAGGAGACAGAGCTAGCCTGCTGGCTAGGAGGAGACAGAGCTAGCCTGCTGGCTAGGAGGAGACAGAGCTAGCCTACTGGCTAGGAGGAGACAGAGCTAGCCTGCTGGCTAGGAGGAGACAGAGCTAGCCTGCTGGCTAGGAGGAGACAGAGCTAGCCTACTGGCTAGGAGGAGACAGAGCTAGCCTGCTGGCTAGGAGGAGACAGAGCTAGCCTGCTGGCTAAGAGGTGTTCCCCAGTCTTTGGCCCCCGTCTGGCTGCAGGAAGGAGACGGGATCCCTTTTTCCTGAACAGAGTCCTCCTACCCCCCATGACATGAGTCTGCTGGGTTAGGATAAGGTGAACAACCAACATACCTCCAAAGACAGGAAGTTGATGAGCGTTTCCTTCGGCAGGTCGACCTGAGTGAAAACAACAGGGAAGCTGGTTAGGCGCCGGCCTCACACAATGGAGCTTATCTCACCCAGGACATTCACTCCTGCAACAGTGCATAACACACACTGTCCATTTCCTAGGACAACAACGAGCTACAAAGCAACGTATCCAGGGCTAAAAATAATCTATATGTGACTACTTTGGCAGCACAAAACCAGGAAGTAGTTCTTCCACTGTCAGGTCATGCTGTGCTGCACTCCTCTGATCTGACCACAGAAGATGAGGTTGTTTTCATGCTCACAAAGCTCTCAGGCCCAGTAATGCTCCTCACTTCCCGTCTCAGCTCTCAGGCCCAGGCCATCCAGGTCCAGCACTAATGGACCAGGTCTTTATGTTATGGACAAAATGACGGTGCCTCTCAGTGAGAGCCATTTCCTTTGTCAGACAGGCGGAACAGCCTGTGATGTAACAAGCAGCCAGGCTAGCTCAGAGGAAATACATACCGGTATCAAGGCGATTACGCTGTTATGTTTCAATAACTCCTGACTCTCACTGTGCTGACAGGAACCAGACAAACATATGAGATGACAAATGTATTTGGAGTATGTAGCGCCGCAGTGATTGATTCATGTGAAATATCCCGTCTCAAATTTACTACGAAACCACAAATAAAGTGAATATGCCACGCTCCCTCCTCCTGCTGCTCTGTTTGCTGTTCTGTTGGGACTGGAATCCCTTTGCAGCTATCTTACCTCAGCAGGGAAAAGTTCAAAATCTCATGTCTGCTACCGAAACCAACTTAAGAGAAAAACAGCTAAAGTGGAGCCCTTCTTCGCTAGTTCACTCTCTTAGCCATTGTGAACAAAAATGTTTTCCCACATTTTCACACAGGAATTGAAGAGAGAGAAAGAGTTGGGGAAAAACAGCTAAAGACTCACAGCCAAAACTTCAATGTCACTGCTCTTGTTCTGCAAATTGCTACCAAGGTTCTGCAATCTGGTCTGGATCTGAAAAAGAAAAAAGACAGAAAAAAAGAGAAGGAAAAAAGAGTAATTACTCCCATGATCACAATGAAACTGTGGAAAACAAAAGCTGCTTCTCCCTCCCATGTGATGTGTTTGTGAGGAGCCAACCCGACTAGAGCCCCGAGAGTGAGGAGCCACGCTGGCTGGAGAAAGCTACAGCGCTTTTGAACCGAGGCCAACACCAGACAGACAGAGACAGAGACAGAGAGAGAGACAGAGAGAGAGACAGAGAGAGAGACAGAGAGAGAGACAGAGACAGAGAGAGAGAGAGAGAGAGAGAGAGAGAGAGAGAGAGAGAGAGAGACATGGGGTTGTGGTAGATGGACTGTCTCAGTGAATGACCAGGGTTATGACAGTCTTTGTCCTGGCTGACTGACACACACCTGGGTCTCGTATCGCCGCCTAGCGCTGGACGACAGCTTGTCTGGAGGTATGAGGTTCACGTTCATGTTGTTGATGCTCCCATGTTGCTCTGATGAAGCTGTTAGGAGATAGACACCCACACACAGTGACAGAACTCACTCTGCACACGGACTGTCCAGACTTTCCCCTTTGACCCGGGTGTTTGAAAGCAGCGCTTAGTGCACCCACAATACATACATTACACACACACCGAGTGTATGAGTATAGTTTACACAGCAACTCTTTACAATAAACTCTGTTCATAGGCTGAGAGGTGTAGGAGGGGCAGCAGGAGAGGGGCAGCTTGTGGGTTAGCAGGAGGGGGAGCAGTACCTGAGGTGCTGAGGAGGGCTCCCTTTGGGTTCTGGAGAGACGCGCTTTCTAAAGAGTCTCTGCAACACAAACACAAACACCTCAGAGAGCAGACTGTCTCCTCACCACCCTGTAGAAGACTTCTGAGGGTAAACTGGACCACAGCCATCCCACCCCCTCACCTCATGTTCCTCTCCTCAAAGAACTTGGTCCATTTAGTCCATTTCTGTATGATGTGGTCCACCAGGTCAGACTCTGGAATGCGCTTCTCTGACTGTCTGTCCTTCTCAAAAGACTTGACCTGTGAGAGACAGGAGGCTCATGAGGAGAGACACCCTTGTTGTTTTCACAGGAGTCACAGCCAGCAGAGAAATGATTCAGCTTCACATTTCAGAATTAAACATGTTCTGTAACTAGGCCACAAGATGAACCACAAAAAGTATTTTAGAAAATGATTCCCGCTCCACAGTCTGGCATCTACACAATCTTTAGCTCATAAATAAGAACGAGTCGTGCTAAGCTGCAGGACTGTTGCTGTTGCACAGACCTACGTCGTTGTTGTAACATTCAATTCATTCATTCATTCTTCCACAAATGAAAACAACACTGATCAACCATAAAAACAATCTTTATGAAATATGATACATAAAACTGTACAACACAGAATAAGGAATAACAGATTAAGGAGACTCAGTCCTCACTGTCAGTGTCAGGACAGTGATCTTCTAGTTCCTCAGTTTCTTTTCTGTTGGCACAATTACAACAACAACATAAGTCTGTGCAACACAGTCCTGCAGAAAAACAGGAACATCTGCCTGTCTCACAGGTGCTTTGGCAGCTGCAGTGTATCACATGCAAAACACTGTCAGGGGCCGAATTTCTTGTCAGGTGACGTGCAGGGTCCCATCCTCTATTTGCCAACCATATCCATGACAACCATATCCATGACAACCATATCCATCCATGTTGACAAAAAGGCAGCTAACTTATTGGTGTAGAACAATCACGTGTCGAACCATGCCACCAAAATCCTATTACGCTCTGAAGAAACGAGTTCTGCATAAAACATAGACGCATCGACAATCGACTGGAATTTAGGCGACAAACCTTTTTTGGGGTAGCTTAGCACGACTCGTTCTTTTTTATGAGCTAAAGATTGTGTAGATGGCAGACTGTGGAGTGGGTGAAACGATAACAGGGTTCACCTTACGGCATAAACAGGCCAACGTGTGGAAGAGCTTCATCCAAGCCAAGAGCAAAATCACAGTCTCCAATAACATGAGAATGCATGTTAGTCTTAGCACATTCTGTTCCTCCTCTGCTTTGAGTTGAATACTAAAATGACTGTGACCTCTCAGGACCTGTGCCGTGCCTGTCACCTGTGCCTGTCACCTGTGCCTGTCACCTGTGCCTGTCACCTGTGCCTGTCACCTGTGCCTGTCACCTGTGTCTGTCACCTGTGCCTGTCACCTGTGCCTGTCACCTGTGCCTGTCACCTGTGCCTGTCACCTGTGCCTGTCACCTGTACTGTGTAACTCACCTTGATGTAGTTGCCTTCCTTGTCAGAGACCAGGGCCATGCAGGGGATGCCAGCCTGTCTGCAGTACTCCACCAAGCTGTCCTGGGACTGGACAACACAACAGAGCACTCAGACTAAAACAAGTCACAAAAACATTTCACCAAGAAGAGATGTTTCCTGATGTACCCTACCCTACCCTCCTCTCCCCTGCCCTACCCTCCTCTCCCCTGCCCTACCCTACCCTCCTCTCCCCTGCCCTACCCTCCTCTCCCCTGCCCTGCCCTACCCTCCTCTCCCCTGCCCTGCCCTACCCTCCTCTCCCCTGCCCTGCCCTACCCTCCTCTCCCCTGCCCTACCCTCCTCTCCCCTGCCCTACCCTCCTCTACCCTGCCCTACCCTCCTCTACCCTGCCCTACCCTCCTCTCCCCTGCCCTACCCTCCTCTCCCCTGCCCTGCCCTACCCTCCTCTCCCCTGCCCTACCCTCCTCTCCCCTGCCCTGCCCTACCCTCCTCTACCCTGCCCTCCCCTCCTCTACCCTGCCCTACCCTCCTCTACCCTGCCCTACACCTCCACATGTCAGGTTTCTGAATTCCGCCTCCACACGTGTGATGGTGTGCAGACCAAGACTGTCAACCATCAGAAACCACAGCACTTCTGTACTGCTTCAATCTGCACCGCATCAGGCTGTCAGGCCTCTATTAACTCTAAACCACACTCTCCATCAGGCTCCCCTGGCTGCCAGGAAGAGGGCTGAAGGTAGGCATCGCCCTCTGCTGGAGGGAGCCTGCTACTGCAGGAGGAGGCAGGGCTCAGAGAAGGAGCCTGGTCCAGCCTGGAGGAGGTGGGGAGGGGCTTGAGAGAGGGGAAGAGGGGCTAGAGAGGGGAGGGGGGGCTAGAGAGAGGGGAGGGGGGGCTGAAGAGAGGGGAGGGGTGGCTGAAGAGAGGGGAGGGGGGGCTGAAGAGAGGGGAGGGTGGGCTGAAGAGAGGGGAGGGGGGTCTGAAGAGAGTGAGCAGTTTCACAAAAGGCAGGTAGCAGACACACTGACCTGTGTGACATCATGGGTGATGTCAGCAGACACGCCGGCCGTCCACAGCTTCTGCACCACGCTAACAGCCCGGACCAGGGAGGCGTGGCCAACCGGCACCACCAGAACATCACAGCAGCTGACCAGAGGCTGGGAGGAGGAGGAGGGAGGAGGACAGAGGAGGGAGGGGGAGGAGGAGGAGGGGGGAGGACAGAGGAGGAGGAGGGGGGAGGAGGGGGGAAGAGGGGGAGGACGGAGGAGGAGGAGGGGGGAGGAGGGGGAAGACAGAGGAGGGGGAGGGAGGAGGAGGAGGAAGGGGGAGGAGGAGGGAGGAGGAGGAGGGGGGAGGACAGAGGAGGAGGAGGGAGGGGGGAGGAGGGGGGAGAGAAAAGGAGGGAAGGGAGAAAAACAAGAACAATTCATATAATAGACCACTTCAAATATATATAATATATAATATATAATATCCCTTCCAGAAATAGCAGAATTTGTAGTACAGCAGTCCAACATTCATTATAAAGTGACACCCCAAAAACATCAGGTTAGAAATATTAGATTCTAGTAATAATTAAGCACTCTAACTAAGCAGGGATGTCAGTGATGAGGTCATCTGGGTGGGGGGGTCTTACCGGCTCCTCCATGCTGGCCAGGGCAGCACACACCTTGTCCAGGGCCACACTGGCCCCCACCGCTGAGGGGACAGGACTGGACGAGGCTGGGCCCCGGAACTCCAGAATCTGAGCGCGCGCCCATGCACACACACACACACACACACAGTGAAAGGAGAAGAGAGGGGGAGAGGGGAGGAGAACAGAGAAGCTTAAAACAGAGTAAAGCAGAGAACGATAGAGGACAGTAGAATCCTAATCAAGGATGTAAAAAAAAAAAAAAAAAAACGTTTTATTTCAAAAAAATCACTTGCTGTGTTGTGCATGATAGTCAGGAAATGAAAAAAGCTGCCCAACAACAATAAAGAATATTTATCCTGCCACCAAATACAGATTCAAACTAAAGTAACGAGCCTGGCTTAAAAAAGTAGAAAGTTTCGATATTTGTGTACAAAATGTGAAGTGATAGAAGTGAAAGTAAAAAGTTGTTAAAAAAATTAATAGGGAAGTAAGGTACTGATACCAGAAAACTCCTACGACCAGGTGGTTGTAGCGTGTGTACCAGGTGGTCGTACCAGGTGGTCTTAGCGTGTGTGTACCAGGTGGTCGTACCAGGTGGTCGTAGCGTGTGTACCAGGTGGTCTTAGCGCGTATGTACCAGGTGGTTGTGGCGTGTGTGTACCAGGTGGTCGTACCAGGTGGTCGTAGCGTGTGTGTACCAGGTGGTCGTAGCGTGTGTGTACCAGGTGGTCGTAGCGTGTGTGTACCAGGTGGTCGTACCAGGTGGTCGTAGCGCGTGTGTACCAGGTGGTCGTAGCGCGTGTGTACCAGGTGGTCGTAGCGCATGTGTACCAGGTGGTCGTAGCGCGTGTGTACCAGGTGGTCGTAGCGTGTGTGTACCAGGTGGTCGTACCAGGCGGTCGTACCAGGCGGTCGTAGCGTGTGTGTACCAGGTGGGCGTACCAGGTGGTCGTAGCGTGTGTGTACCAGGTGGTCGTACCAGGTGGTCGTAGCGTGTGTGTACCAGGTGGGCGTACCAGGTGGTCGTAGCGTGTGTGTACCAGGTGGGCGTACCAGGTGGTCGTAGCGTGTGTGTACCAGGTGGGCGTACCAGGTGGTCGTAGCGTGTGTGTACCAGGTGGGCGTACCAGGTGGTCGTAGCGTGTGTGTACCAGGTGGGCGTACCAGGTGGTCGTAGCGTGTGTGTACCAGGTGGGCGTACCAGGTGGTCGTAGCGCCCTCCAGCAGCCATTATGTCCGGTACGGTTCTCCCACGTTTCTTGATGAAGGCCACAAACTGGAAGATGATCCCACAATGCAGCTGGACCTTGTACACCAGCCCCAGGTTCACCACCACCTGAAAAACACACATACAACGCACACACACAGTTTTAGACATTAGCATAAACTAATAGGACCTGACATTGTAGGACACACACACACCTGCAGCCTGACCCCCAGCTGCCTGAGCAGAGAGGTCAGGTCCTCCAGGTCTCTCAGACCCTGCTTGGCCAGCTGGGTCACCGCTGTCTTCTGCCCCATCAGGGACGCCAGCAGGGGCGCCAGATCCTGCACATCCCCCTTCTGCTCAATGTACTTATACAGCGTCTGCACCTGAGGGACACACACACACACAGGTCTTTTCCTAGAACTGAGGATAAAACCAAACAACTGGACGACAGACAGAGAACAGACAGAAAGAGAGAGAAAGAAAGAGACAGAGAGAGAAAGAGAGAGACAGAAAGAGACAGAGAGAGACAGACAGAGAGACAGAGAGAGAGACAGACAGAGAGAGAGACAGACAGAGAGAGGACACAAGGGTGTCTAGTGTGTATAAAGTAGCTGTCTCAACACTAACATGTCAGTGACTCCACAGATGTGCCTTCTCTTGACAGAGAAGAGTGACCAGCAGGAGAGACAAGTTAGACACTCACACTGTTACTGGAGAGACTCAGGTTACAGAACTTGGCCTCCACTTCTCTTCTGGTCTGCTTCTCACTCTGAAAGAGAAGCAGTGAGTCAGGACTGTGGTGTGTGTGTGTGTGTGGGTGTGTGCGTGTGTGTGTGTACGCACCATGGCGTCACAGAGGATGTTGGAGGCGTGGCTGAGCTTGTCTTCAGGGATTCCACTGTGCAGCAGAATGGCCTTCAGCAGACTGGTGTGGTTCAAGTAGATGTGATAGTTCCTCTCCTGCCACACACACACACACACACACTTATCCCCTGACCGTAGTGTGTTCTACAGAGGTCATACTCACTGTAGAAGGATGGTTCAAGGAATACCAACGGTTCAGTGAATAATGACTCAGTGAATAATGACTCGGTGACTGAGAAATATACACACCCACTTTCCCTTATACCCTCCCAGCAGCGGTAATCTGCGTTTTTACTCAAGTGCGCTGCCTTTGTAAATACGGTGTTATGTCTTTACCCACTATTTCACGCCTGAAATGGGTACAATCCTGTTAGTAAATGAGGCCCTCAGTCTTGAATCTGTCCTCTCATTAAAGATGACTCACACGCTTACACACGTAAACATTAACACCAGTACAATGTGGGAGGGAGGTTAGACAGGCAGATCACACATAACATCATCCTGTGCATGGCGGAGACAGGAAGTGAGGTACCTGCAGGGCACTGAACTCCTGGATGACCTCACAGACGGTGTAGATGGTCTCAGCGTCGGGCAGGAGGCTGCTGGTTGCCGGGACGATGATGTCGAAGGCGCACTCCTGCAGCTCTCTGGGGTGAGCGCGGTCCAGCTTCCTGGGGCGGAACACCCGCTCCACACTGTACCTGCGTACACACACACACACACACACACACGTTTTAAACACGCCTGGGTACCTGTACACCCAGACAGGAAAACTGTCCACACATTTACAGGATGAAAACATAAATATATATTGATGATGCATCCAATAGAGATTCTGGTTATACATGATTAATTAGTAAACACTTAGAGGGGAAAGAGATGAAGACCAGTACTATGTTGTAGTTTACCTCTTGAGATGTGAAATGTTGTTCCTAGCCACAAACCGTGCAAAGGCCATCTGTAGTGGAGGAAAAAAGAACCAATACTAGGTCAGAACCAAGCAGAACCAGGCCCAGAACCAGGCCAGGCCCAGAACCAGGCCCAGAACCAGGCCAGGGCCAGGCCCAGAACCAGGCCAGGGCCAGGCCCAGAACCAGGCCAGGCCCAGACAACAGTCGTCCTGGCTGCTGCATGCGAGGCTGTCCTCCAGCTGGTCCTAAGGTCTACATGGGGGTCCTGAACATGAGCATGTGTGTGTGTGTGTGTGTGTGTGTGTGTGTCTGTGCTCCTGGGAGATGTCTCTCTGATTGTAGGGCAGGATGTGAGAGGGTGATGCTGTACTACTTCCTGTTTCCTGTGACTTACCCGGAGGTCATAGGGCAGGGTGACCAGCATGCCGCTGTGGTCCAGGAAGCAGGCCAGCTCGCTGCCCTCATACAGCTTCCTGTTCCTGGGCAGGAGCAACGGCGTCTGGAGACGCACAGCACCTGGACACACACACACACACGCATTCAGACACACACACACACACACGGCCTGAGCCTTGAGGGACCCCACACACACAAGCTGCATCCACATGTGGGAAACATCTCCGTACATGTAGAAGAATAACAGCTCCACCTGCACACAATCAGTACACAGTGCACCTATTGTTCGGGAGGAGGAGGGACTATGAACACATGTGATATGCATCCAGTCTTCTCACAACACACTCAGAGGGTCAGAAGTCAAAGTGGTTAAAACAGGAGTGTAAACATAACTGGAGCTCTCTAACACACACCTCTGTCTCTCTCTGTCTCTCTCTGTCTCTCTCTGTCTCTCTCTGTCTCTCTCTGTCTCTCTCTCTGTCTCTCTCTCTGTCTCTCTCTCTGTCTCTCTCTCTGTCTCTCTCTCTGTCTCTCTCTCTGTCTCTCTCTCTGTCTCTCTCTCTCTCTCTCTCTCTGTATGTCTCTCTCCCTCTCTCTCTAGTTCCCAGCTCACCGTGTTTCTTGAAGACCCTGGTGATTGTCTCATGCACATACTGCTGCAATTTGGCACCGTAGAAATGAAAGCTTCCCTGCGGCAAAGCAAAACAAACAGAGTTTGTCAGGGCGTTCAGAAGTGGAGCACACAGGCTGCGTGGAGCAGAGGAGAGGATGCGTCTACAGCGACCCCTCCAGATGGGCCAGGAGCCAGCCTGGAGCACCCAGGCTGTCCTCTCTGGAGAGAGCAGAGCAGGCAGCACGTACCTTGTGGAGGTCGATGTCGTAGGTGTAGTCGTTGACGGGGGAGATGCTCTGGGAGAACAGCTGGGTGACCATGCTGCGGTAGGACTTGCTGTTGGCGTTGGCCAGGGTGTGCTGCAGCACCTCGTGCAGCTCAGACTCCTCCATCTGGGGCGGGGGAAGAAGCTCGCTCCTCAGCAGCTCCTGAGCCGAGGGCCGCAGGGCAGGGTCGTGGGTCAACAGCCAGCCAATAACCTTCCTCTGAGGGGGAGGGAGATAGACAGGAGAAGGATAGAAAGAGAGAGGCAGGGAGAGAGAGATAGAGGGAGACAGAAGGAGAGAGGCAGGGGGAGAGAGATAGAGGGAGACAGAAGGAGAGAGGAAGGAGAGAGGCAGGGAGAGAGAGATAGAGGGAGACAGAAGGAGAGAGGCAGGGAGAGAGAGATAGAGGGAGACAGAAAGAGAGAGGCAGGGGGAGAGAGATAGAGGGAGACAGAAGGAGAGAGGAAGGAGAGAGGCAGGGAGAGAGAGATAGAGGGAGACAGAAGGAGAGAGGCAGGGAGAGAGAGATAGAGGGAGACAGAAGGAGAGAGGCAGGGAGAGAGAGATAGAGGGAGACAGAAGGAGAGAGGCAGGGAGAGAGAGATAGAGGGAGACAGAAAGAGAGAGGCAGGGGGAGAGAGATAGAGGGAGACAGAAGGAGAGAGGAAGGAGAGAGGCAGGGAGAGAGAGATAGAGGGAGACAGAAGGAGAGAGGCAGAGAGAGAGAGATAGAGGGAGACAGAAAGAGAGAGGCAGGGAGAGATGGAGATATATGGGGTAAAGGAGATTGTTTGAGATTGAGACTTTTTCTCACTCATGCACAGAGGCAGCAGATGGCGTGATCGTGTCACATGACTGTGCAGAAACATCAGATAGGAGTCCTGATTGGTCCTGACAGGACTGGATCTCACCTGGGTTCCGCTCTCATACTTCACAAAGTCTTCAGGGAACTGAAGGGCTTCCTGTACATAACAATCACAATGATGAGTAACAGTAAGACCAATCACCTGTCTGTAGCACCCACATGTTCCCTGTGTGTGTGTGTGTGTGTGTGTGTGTGTGTGTGTGTGTGTGTGTGTGTGTGACCCCGGACCTCACCGTGCGTAGCAGACTGAGGACAGAGATGCGCTCTGAGCTGGTGGCCATGGGCCTGTAGGACATCTCAAACAGGATGATGCCCAGACTGAACAGGTCCACCTTCTACTCACACAGAAACAGCTGTGTAACAAACACCTCACAACTCATCTCAAGCCAGGTGACACAGGTGTGGTGTGCTCAGCAGCTAGATCAGCAGAGCACAGCAGGAGGAGTCACTACTGCAGGGCAGACCTAGTACAGGGCAGACCTAGTACAGGAACAGACCTAGTACAGGAACAGACCTCGTACAGGGCAGACCTAGTACAGGAACAGACCTAGTACAGGAACAGACCTAGTACAGGGCAGACCTAGTACAGGAACAGACCTAGTACAGGAACAGACCTAGTACAGGGCAGACCTAGTACAGGAACAGACCTAGTACAGGAACAGACCTAGTACAGGGCAGACCTAGTACAGGAACAGACCTAGTACAGGGCAGACCTAGTACAGGGCAGACCTAGTACAGGAACAGTCCTAGTACAGGGCAGACCTAGTACAGGGCAGACCTAGTACAGGAACAGTCCTAGTACAGGATCAGACCTAGTACAGGGCAGACCTAGTGCTTACTTGGTTATAGGTGGCCTTGGTGTTTCCTTGCACCTCCGGGCTGACGTAGAGGGCCGTCCCAACCATGCCTGTCATGTTTCCTGTCAGGGATCAAAAGGTCACAGGTCACACAAACACACAGTTCAAGGAAACATCAGCTGTGAGATCTGGGGGTGGGGCATGACTGCTATCTGGTACCTGTTGGGTCTGGTTTCATCATGAGAGTGGAACCACCCTCTTCCTGCTCAAGTTTACTTGCAGCCTGCGAGGAAACACACATGTCAAACACACACACGCATCAAACACACCAAACCATACACACAGAACAGCTCTGGTCACATGATCGTACCACGTTAGTAGGAAGGTCCGTAGCCAGACCGAAGTCTCCGATCTTGACGTGATCCTGGGAGTCCAGGAAGATGTTGACGGGCTTCAGGTCTCTGTGGATCATCCCCTGAGGGAGGGTGAGGGGTTGTTAGTCCTAATCTGAACCATGTTTGGCATGTGTGTATACCTGTGATCCTCGCAGTGTCCAGCTACTTGTTTGTGTGTGTTCCTCATAGGGAGGAAGGGGTGTACAACACGACCCCCCCACACCCACCTGCTGGTGGATGTAGGCCAGCCCATCCAGGATCTCCCTGAACAGTCTCCACAGACGGCTGCTGTCCTGGTGCAAACCCTGGTCTATGGTGTCTCTAAGGGTGCTCCTCTCACAGTACTCCATCTGTAGAAGACACACACACACACACCCTGCCTTCAGAACCTTGGACACACACACACACACACACCCTGCCTTCAACTGCCTTCCAAAACTCAACAGCACCCTCTGGTGGCTTCCTGGTAGAGTATCTAGGGTCTATACCTGGATATAGAGGCAGTGATCTGGGTGTGTACCTGGATATAGAGGCAGTGATCTGGGTGTGTACCTGGATATAGAGGTAGTGATCTGGGTGTGTACCTGGATATAGAGGCAGTGATCTGGGTGTGTACCTGGATATAGAGGCAGTGATCTGGGTCTATACCTGGATATAGAGGTAGTGATCTGGGTCTATACCTGGATATAGAGGTAGTGATCTGGGTGTGTACCTGGATATAGAGGTAGTGATCTGGGTGTGTACCTGGATATAGAGGCAGTGATCTGGGTGTGTACCTGGATATAGAGGTAGTGATCTGGGTCTATACCTGGATATAGAGGTAGTGATCTGGGTGTGTACCTGGATATAGAGGCAGTGATCTGGGTCTATACCTGGATATAGAGGCAGTGATCTGGGTGTGTACCTGGATATAGAGGCAGTGATCTGGGTGTGTACCTGGATATAGAGGCAGTGATCTGGGTGTGTACCTGGATATAGAGGCAGTGATCTGGGTCTATACCTGGATATAGAGGCAGTGATCTGGGTGTGTACCTGGATATAGAGGTAGTGATCTGGGTGTGTACCTGGATATAGAGGCAGTGATCTGGGTCTATACCTGGATATAGAGGTAGTGATCTGGGTCTATACCTGGATATAGAGGTAGTGATCTGGGTGTGTACCTGGATATAGAGGCAGTGATCTGGGTCTATACCTGGATATAGAGGTAGTGATCTGGGTCTATACCTGGATATAGAGGTAGTGATCTGGGTGTGTACCTGGATATAGAGGTAGTGATCTGGGTCTATACCTGGATATAGAGGTAGTGATCTGGGTCTATACCTGGATATAGAGGTAGTGATCTGGGTGTGTACCTGGATATAGAGGTAGTGATCTGGGTGTGTACCTGGATATAGAGGTAGTGATCTGGGTGTGTACCTGGATATAGAGGTAGTGATCTGGGTGTGTACCTGGATATAGAGGTAGTGATCTGGGTGTGTACCTGGATATAGAGGTAGTGATCTGGGTGTGTACCTGGATATAGAGGTAGTGATCTGGGTCTATACCTGGATATAGAGGCAGTGATCTGGGTGTGTACCTGGATATAGAGGTAGTGATCTGGGTGTGTACCTGGATATAGAGGTAGTGATCTGGGTGTGTACCTGGATATAGAGGTAGTGATCTGGGTCTATACCTGGATATAGAGGTAGTGATCTGGGTGTGTACCTGGATATAGAGGTAGTGATCTGGGTGTGTACCTGGATATAGAGGCAGTGATCTGGGTCTATACCTGGATATAGAGGCAGTGATCTGGGTGTGTACCTGGATATAGAGGCAGTGATCTGGGTGTGTACCTGGATATAGAGGCAGTGATCTGGGTGTGTACCTGGATATAGAGGCAGTGATCTGGGTGTGTACCTGGATATAGAGGCAGTGATCTGGGTGTGTACCTGGATATAGAGGTAGTGATCTGGGTGTGTACCTGGATATAGAGGTAGTGATCTGGGTGTGTACCTGGATATAGAGGCAGTGATCTGGGTGTGTACCTGGATATAGAGGTAGTGATCTGGGTGTGTACCTGGATATAGAGGTAGTGATCTGGGTGTGTACCTGGATATAGAGGCAGTGATCTGGGTGTGTACCTGGATATAGAGGTAGTGATCTGGGTCTATACCTGGATATAGAGGCAGTGATCTGGGTGTGTACCTGGATATAGAGGCAGTGATCTGGGTCTATACCTGGATATAGAGGCAGTGATCTGGGTGTGTACCTGGATATAGAGGCAGTGATCTGGGTGTGTACCTGGATATAGAGGCAGTGATCTGGGTGTGTACCTGGATATAGAGGCAGTGATCTGGGTGTGTACCTGGATATAGAGGCAGTGATCTGGGTCTATACCTGGATATAGAGGTAGTGATCTGGGTGTGTACCTGGATATAGAGGCAGTGATCTGGGTCTATACCTGGATATAGAGGTAGTGATCTGGGTCTATACCTGGATATAGAGGTAGTGATCTGGGTGTGTACCTGGATATAGAGGCAGTGATCTGGGTGTGTACCTGGATATAGAGGTAGTGATCTGGGTGTGTACCTGGATATAGAGGTAGTGATCTGGGTCTATACCTGGATATAGAGGTAGTGATCTGGGTCTATACCTGGATATAGAGGTAGTGATCTGGGTGTGTACCTGGATATAGAGGCAGTGATCTGGGTGTGTACCTGGATATAGAGGTAGTGATCTGGGTGTGTACCTGGATATAGAGGTAGTGATCTGGGTGTGTACCTGGATATAGAGGTAGTGATCTGGGTGTGTACCTGGATATAGAGGTAGTGATCTGGGTGTGTACCTGGATATAGAGGTAGTGATCTGGGTGTGTACCTGGATATAGAGGTAGTGATCTGGGTGTGTACCTGGATATAGAGGTAGTGATCTGGGTGTGTACCTGGATATAGAGGCAGTGATCTGGGTGTGTACCTGGATATAGAGGTAGTGATCTGGGTGTGTACCTGGATATAGAGGTAGTGATCTGGGTGTGTACCTGGATATAGAGGTAGTGATCTGGGTCTATACCTGGATATAGAGGTAGTGAGCGATGAGCTGAGGTCTATCTGAGTCTGTACTCTCTGTGGTCTCTGTTGTTCCTCTCTTGCTGGGCTCCACCTGAGACAACATCATGGAAGAGTGAAACAGTGATGAACATGAACACACGTATAAGAGAAGTGAGACTGCTGTGACCCACCTGAGACAGACTGTCCTCACTCTGTGACCCACCTGAGACAGACTGTCCTCACTCTGTGACCCACCTGCGACAGACTGTCCTCACTCTGTGACCCACCTGAGACAGACTGTCCTCACTCTGTGACCCACCTGCGACAGACTGTCCTCACTCTGTGACCCACCTGAGACAGACTGTCCTCACTCTGTGACCCACCTGAGACAGACTGTCCTCACTCTGTGACCCACCTGAGACAGACTGTCCTCACTCTGTGACCCACCTGAGACAGACTGTCCTCACTCTGTGACCCACCTGAGACAGACTGTCCTCACTCTGGTCTCCATTGTCAAAGATGATGTCACTCTCCGAGTCACTGTTCGATGGGCTGGAGACAAAAGTGAAAACGAGAGAAACCTGAAATAACGGAATAATAACTTGGGTCTTTAACCATACACCTCGGAGGCTGGATATTATAGTATGAAAGGATCTTTACTCAACAAAGGTCACATTCTGGGGAAACTGGGAGGTGTACTCGCTTCAGTTGCAACCTGGGCAGTTTTCTTTTTTACTATAATCACCTACAAACCAATTATTTAAACTAACACCAAACATCCAACATTTGGAGATTTGTCATGGGTCTAATACAATTTTACAACAGATATTTTTGTATATTTTTTCTAATTATGCATATTTATGATTTGTGCAGATGGCATAGATTAAAAAGCAAAAAACTAAGGCTATTAGGGCTGCAACAACGAATCGATTCAAATCGATTATTAAAAGCGTTGGCAACGAATTTCATTATCGATTTGTTGTGTCACGCGAATATTACGCCACTCAATAGTCGCGGAGATGTTTTGAGTATTTTTTTTTTAAAGTTTAGTTGAGAGCGGAGCAGAGGAAAGGCCATCGGAGAGACGTTGTTGAGTAACGTTGTTCTGAAACACATGGCGGAGAAATCAGTACGACCTAAGTCATCCAAGGTGTAGGAGCATTTCACACTAAATACGTCGAAAAGGTGTGTTGATTGACCGAGGTGAAGTTAGTTTCATATTCGACATTCGTATCATATTTGGAAGACGCTACTTTGCAGCGTCGCGTTAGGGACCGGGTCAAAAATACCTATTTTTATGAATATAAAACCTCAAACAGACACCAGATTATCTTAATAATGTCTTAACAATACTGTGGAAGTATACCAATCTTTGAAAATAGCTTAATCCTCTCAAATCTTAATTTTTTCAAAATTGTGTCAAAAAATCTTACATATACACCTGATTATTCTAATCAAGTCTGGCCTACTTCCACAACCTTTCAATTTTCAAAAATATTTTAAACAAAACTCAAATAAATTGCTAATCTCTGAAAATACCATTAAATCCACGCTAATATTAATAACCTTTTCAAAATTGTGTGCCTGTTTGTGCACATACTGAAGATTTGCACTGTCAGTTTGGGGTTGGAAATTAATGTTTTAGTTTTTTTTTATCCGAATCATCGATTAATCAACAAACAAAAAAAATGATTAATCGATAAATTAAATAATCGTTAGTTGCAGCCCTAAACAACGTACATTTGTTGCAATGTTACATGTAGAATGAAACAGGGTTCTCATATTTCCCTGCAAGAGATAGAGCTTGCAAAATGTACCGCTAGTAACACTGAATTTATTTTGTTTTAGTCAAAATAAGATGATCAGTAGGCCTATTGTTTAGAAACTTTCTTTTTTGTCATGTCGTCTGAGCCTAACTCAATTCTGACTTGTGTGCAGAGTCTGACTTCTGTGTGCTGCAGTGGCTGTTTGGCTCAGAAGAGCGCGCTGACACGGAATTCTGCAGCATCAACAATGTTTTGGGTTTTTTTACCTTTCAAAAATAGTTTTTTCTCAACTTTTTGGGGTATTTTTTTTTTCTTCATTTTTTGGGGTAAAATTGGCCTTTCAAAACGTTTTGGTGAAAATATTTTTTCAACCTTTCAAAACATATTTTTCAATTTGACTTTTCATGAGCGAGCACGCTTAATAACGTTAGTAAGGCATCATGGCACCATGAAGACATTATTCTAATGGAAGCTCACAGGAAGGAAGCACCGCCAAACACATCCTCGTCTTCATCGTCATCATCGTCATCATCATCGTCGCTGGACTGGGGCCCCCCGCTGCACTTGGTGCTGGATGACTTCTCGATGGAGGTGGACCACTCCACAGAGCTGGCCAGGGCAGACGGAGCCTGGGCCTCCACGTCGTCAGGCACGCCCAGCTGGCTGAGCCCAAGCGAGAGGCCTCGTCTCTGGGGAGGCTTGGGGGCAGCGCTGGGGGTCCCGGAGCTGTCTGAGCTGAGCATGCAGGAGGAGGGTGTCTCATGACGCTCGATCCAGGCGTTGTAATAGCGAACGATGTTCTCGTGGTTGAGGCGCGACAGCAGCGTCACCTCGCCCTTGATGCGGCGAAACTGCCTGCTGGCTGGGTTTACCTGGATCCTCTTCACAGCGTAGTAGCAGCCGTCCAGCTTGTTCTGGACCTGGAACACAAACAGACGGTCATTAGGACACAGCTACGTGACAGACAGACAAACAGCTGAAAACATATTCTCAGCTGCTCTGGACAAAATGTTCTTTAAGGCTCTACCTTTAAACAGACTAGACTGTGTTCTAGAAGGTTCTTGAGTGTATGTTCGGAAGGTTCTACAGGGTTCACCTTGATCACAGCGCCAAAGGCTCCTTTCCCCAGCAGCTGCAGCTCCTCAAACTCGTTGTAGTAGCGGGAGAACTGCCTCTGGACTCCCACACTGAAGGGAGCGTGGAGGTTGTGGCTGTAGGGCAGCACAGACGACACCAGGTCCTCACCAGTATCTGGGGAGCAGGACCACAACACACAAAAAATCATGCAATTTGTAGCGTGTGATGTGTGTGTGTCGTTTGTGTGAGGTGTGTGTTTGTATTCCTACCCTCTGGACTGGCTTCCTGTGTCTGGGGCAGGGCCTTTGGAGGGGGAACGTTGATGAAGGGGTGGTCCAACAGCTGCTGGGTGTTCCAGCGGTCAGCATCGTTCAGGCACACACACCTAGAGAAACACACACACACACACACACACAATGAAATGCGAGCAGGATGACAATGGAAGCATCCAGTGCCCTGCTCTGTCAATACTATCAACACTGGGAGAAACATTCATGCCACGCCCACACAGGAAACACAGCAGTCACATCCAGCAGCATGCTGAGCTAGCTACCAGCCCAGGAACACACCCAGGGAGAACACCACACACACGCACTTACCCACAACACACACTGTTAGGATCATTTCTCAAGTAATGCGAGTCGTCGGATTCAAAGAAAGTACAATGGTTTAATGCTTTCCAGCAAGGAGACAAAGTATGATCGCGATTCAAAGTTTGTCTGCTAGCATGTTGTGCTAGCTACCTATTTAAGCAGCCCCGCTCTTTAAAGTCATTGGTTAAGACAAGGCATGCAAATGTTCCATGGCTTTCCTTCATTGGCTCCTTGCATAAACCTGGCGCGCGTGTGTGCCTGCGTGTTTACGACATCAACCCTGATTGAAACACAACAACAGGATCTTCTGATCGTAAAAGCTCCTTCAAAAAGGTGTCAAGCAGATGGTCTCCAGACCTTGCGTCTCCACCTTAGTCCTTGTCACACAGCATCTCATTAAAACCAACAAACCCCCAACATCTTCTAGTCTTTAACAATTGCTCACCCTTCCCAGGGTGATAAGAAAGCCTAGAGTCTAGTTTGGGGGCTCTGTTATCTGCTGACAAAGAATGATAAACATCTGTATTATTCAGTATAAAACTTAACATTCTTAATTTCTCCGACACACACTAACCCACAACACACACACACACTCACCCACAACACACACACACACACACACACACACACTCACCCACAACACACACACACACTCACCCACAACACACACTAAGGCCAGTAGAGAAGGCCATATACAACCAAACACACCTGAATCAGTGTCAGTTATAAATCTCATTCGCTCATTTCATTCCCTCAATGAAACAAACTTTCTTGTGAATCAATGTATAAAAATGCTTCTTGTTGTTCTTTTTTTGGTATATTATCCGTGACCAGCCGTGCCAACCTAATGCAGCCATGGAAGATGTGTTGGTGTCTGGCCCTGCCCCTCAGCACTGCCCCACGCTCCCCCAGCAAGCTACACATCACCCACCTGTTGAGGAAGTCCTGGAAGTCAGGGGGCAGGGAGTCAGGCAGGGGGGCTGGGTACTCCTTCACCTCCCTCCCCTGGGCCAGCGCCAGCAGCATCAGCCCCAGGCTCCACACGTCTCCCTTCTTCCCCGTCTTGGAGGGCAGTGCGCCCTCGCAGAAGCGGACGTGAGCCTGCTCAAACACGTCCTCCCTGCAGATGTCGGCCAGCCTCCTGGACAGGCTGTAGTCCGTCAGACGGACGTCCCCCCGCGCGTCCAGCAGCACGCTGGAGGGCCCCAGGGCCTTGTGGACCACCGAGTTGGTGTGGAGGTAGTCGAGGGCGGCCAGGATCTGGGTGGTGTGCTGGCGGAGCTGGGCCAGCGGGACGGGGGTCTGGCTTGCCAGGCTTTGGCTCAGGCTGGTCCCCCCAACGTGCTCCAGGAGCAGATCCACCACCAGGCAGTCGTCCCTCTCCCTGGAGCTCAGGGCCTGGTAGTGGACCAGGTGGGGGTGCTGCAGCCTCAGCAGGGAGCTGAGCTCACTCTCGGCTCCGTGGATCTGCAGGAGCACGACACAGGAAGACAACGTGTTATAGAAGGTTCACTCAAGGTGTCACAGAAAAATATTCCAAACATGACAGATACTCGTTGGTCTCCATCACACTTTACCTGCTTTTTACAGTTCTCGATCTTGCTTTTTTCTTGGCTGGTTAAGAACTTGCCAATATTCTTGTTCCAGCGGAGAATCCACTCGTACACCACAACAAAATCTCCAGAGTTGGCCTCAAAGCCGTAATACACATGCCGCCCCAGTCTCTCGCTTTCCCCTGCGGCACACACACACACACACACACACACACACACACACAGGGTGATATAGGGACACAGCCCAGCAGAGACAGCCCTGACAGCATAGGGAGCTACACAGAGGCTTGTGTTGGAGGCATTTACCCAGGCTCTTCCCCCTGTGCACCGCCAGCTCTCCCTGGTTGCTGCTGCAGAAGTGCAGCACTTCCTGTGGACGCTGGCTGTCCTCACTGCAGGTGTCCCGTCTGCATTCCAACAACAACAACAGCAGCAGCATCACTACATGGTGGGGTGAGGTCAGGTCACATCGCAAGGTATGTGCAGCCCTTTTTACAAGCCAAGACATGTCACTGAGGAGCAGAACACACCCCTCCACAGGTGAGGAGGGGAGGAGTGAGGTGGAGAGGGGTTAGGCGTGGTGTGGAATGGTGGGGTTATGTGTGGTTGGGTATGATGGGGTGTGGTTAGCTGAGGTGTGTACCGGTGCCGTGTGTTGGAGTTGGTGCGTCTGCGGTTGCAGGCTGCTCTCCTGGGATCAGGCAGCTCAGCAGGGGGTCTAGGAGACGAGGCCGGTACGCTGACATCAGCAGGGGGCTGCTCCTTACTCTCCAGCCGCTCCTACACACATCACACACACATGCTCACCTTCTCCAAACACCCCTCACAGCAGCGTGCTCAGGATCTCTGTGGAAACTGCTGCTCGGGCTGGTGAAGGTTGATAACTCACTAGTTTGGCCATTTCTTTTCTCTTCTTCTCCTCTCGTTTCTCCTCCTCTCGTCTTTGGATTTCAGCAATTATTTCTTTCTCCTGAGCAGAAGAAAGGGTTTGAGGTATAGTAGGCATTCAGTAGGACACAGTAGGGTGTGTGTGTGTGTGCGTGTGTGTGTGTGTGTGAGTGTGTGTGTGTGAGTCAGTGTACCATCTGCTCCTCCTGTCTGCGGCGCTGAGCCATCCTCAGCTGCTCCTCCTGGGCCAGCCTCTCCTGGTGCCTGCGCTGGTTCTTCAGCATCTCCTCGTGGAACGAGCTGGACGGAGGCTTGTTGTGCTCACTCAAGAAGACCTGCACGTGGCCCGCCAGCTCGTACATCATCACCTGGGGGGGGGGGGGAGAAGAATCCTCATCCTAAGAATCCTCTGTTCTTGATAGACTTCTGACTGGTGACTGTCTGGTGTAACGTTATTGCATCTATAGCTTCCTCACACACTGGTATGCTAAACAGCGCGTAAACCAGCTACGCCACAGAACTAGCGATGCTGCTGAGGAGGTAGTCCAACTTGGTTTCCCTGCGTGTGCTGACCTCACCACACCGCTCTGCCGCCATCTCATTCAGACCAGCTTGAAGGCTTTGGAGGTTTTCGTTGGAGAGGCCTTTCGCATTCTTCAACTCCAACTGTGGAGGCCTGCGGAATATAGCAGTGTTATTATCCATGGTGACGAGCAACAGATGCAGATCTTCAGCAGTGATGAAAGTCTGCTGGCCCAGCTGACCGAGTGGTTACTGGTTACTATGGTGAAATGAAGAACACTAAAATACCAGATACTCTATCCACTGATATGCCGTTGGCCGAATATAAGTGAGATGATACTCACACATCCGGGTAAGTGGGTGGACATTTGACCTGCAAATCCACAGTCACGTAACATTCTTTCACGTTGCTTAGCCCGTTTGGTCTCAAACACAAGTATACCTCTGGTGGCCTTTTAACCTAAATCAGAAGGAATAACTTTAGCTAGCTTCCGGAGGAAATGCAAACATCGCAATTGCATGGCTACAGTAGCTTGCCACCTCAGCATGAAAAAGGAAGTTCTAAAAAGTTTTAGTACAAGCTTGCTATCACTTCCTGAAGGAACTACCCAGACGTCCTACCTTCCATGGATGTTTATTCCGCAGATCTTCAAAATCATCTCCGAAAATGGATGCAAGCGCTTCCAGCTCGTTTTCCTGTTGGACAGAATAGTCGTCGATCTGATCTGTAGGAGTCTGGTCACGGCTCATTTTCTACACACCCTACATACATTGCACTCATGTGGCAAAAGCACACACCCCTTTCCAAATACTTAAGTTTTTTTACGATCTTACTTTTTGCTACAATATTTTACGTATTTTACTTTGTAACATTGTCGTAGATATCACCAGATATATTGCACGGTAAAGTTTCGCATTTGATGCAAACGAGAATATTAGCAATACATTATAGTCCACGCAGTCACAACAATGATACAACTGGCGCTTGGCTGGCGTCACGCCGTCGCACTGTAGACGTCATTACGTCGTAAAAAAAAGAACACAGGTGGCAGTATTGTAAATTCTTCCATATTGTAGCCTACTTATTTGACTGGAAATGTAAACGTGTAACCATTCTAAACAAGACATTCTTTTATTGCTCAAAAGGATCGAATCTCGATCAAAATGATATTGTCTGTGAAATCATATCCCAAATGTATTATCACACGTCAACAGTTTCCTGAGTTCATGACAAAACGATGTCATTGATAGGTATCCCGTACCATAATCTACACCGAAAGAACGATCCACATTCAAACAATGTGATTTTATAGATTTACTAATCGCATTGAAGAAATGGGCGGTACGCATATGTGATTCAATCTTGTAAAATGCCTTGGCTGGTACTTTGACATTATAGGACTGTAATGATTTCACAGCCCTCTCATCCAGCACCTATCTGTGGAGATAGAGAGAAAAACATCTATATATAGGCAGCTGCTGAGCCTGGCTGAGAGGAGAGGTCTGTTATGGGGACGTGATGTATCCTGACAGTCACCACAGAGAAGTACCGCAGTGTACTGAACCCTGCCTGGTCCACTCCCCTCATATCCCTTCAGACTATCACATGTCAGATATATGTATCATATTGAATCCTGTTCATGAGATCAGACTGCATACAAGATAACCTAGAGAGAGACATCAATCAGTCTGAGAAATCAAACTTAATGAGTTTGATGAGTGATGATGAATGAGTTTCCACTTAAGGAACACTGAGAAAAATATTAGGGTCTGGAGTTAGGACAATCATGGAGCTCCATTTTGAAGCTGAACGAAACCTCTCTGGATGCCCATTCACACCACCTGTTACTCACCATGACCCTAAAAGGAGACAGCTGGGCCAATCAGGGCTAAGCTGTGCAACCAGTGGGCCAATCAGACAGCCGGCTGAGAGAGAGGACGTCACTGGCATCGCCCTCAGCTGTTCCTGGTTTAGGGGCTCTGCTCACATACCACCGGCCCAGCGACATATACAGTGTCCTGGTGTCTGCAGCCCAGAGTGGATCTCAGTTACGTAACCAGAAGCAGTCCACTGTTACCCCCCATCTGGGCTTCATGCAGGGGGTACGAGGGGCACTTACCTGACAAAACACTGGATGTAATATTCCCCCATCCTAATTCTGTGATTGACTGCCCTTTGCATTTAACAACAAGCAACTGTAGCTTAGAAACAATTGAAGTTCTCTGATAACTTAATCTGACCCATTACCTTTTTACTTTTTATGTTTACAGTGACTGATGCTTTACTTACTTACATCAAGCTGTTTATAAAGATTCCACATTTTCACACATTTTTTATCAGCCCAAAGTATAATTTTTTTTGTTAAAAAGTAAAGAATATAACTTTTGTCACAATCAGTATCACTTCAACATCTGTGATCCTCCATCTCCTCCCTTCCGCATATCCTACAACTGAACCGTTCAGTTTGGCATTTACAAGTATTTCCATTTTGGGTTACCTCCAACCTGGTCAGATGAATGTACTATGTTCTTCTTGGTTGTTGTTTTTTTGTGCTAGCGGTTCTTATTTGGACTTGGTTGAACCCCTAGCCCCTCCTCCCGACCAGAGACCCAGGTCCCTAGCCCCTCCTCTAGACCAGAGACCCAGGTCCCTAGCCCCTCCTCTAGACCAGAGACCCAGGTCCCTAGCCCCTCCTCTAGACCAGAGACCCAGGTCCCTAGCCCCTCCTCTAGACCAGAGACCCAGGTCCCTAGCCCCTCCTCCAGACCAGAGACCCAGGTCTTATTTAAGGGCTCCTCTCACTGTGGTCCTCTGTCCCAGTGGAAGCATCTGTCTAGTGATACAACTTGGTGAGTGCTTTTCACAGCTTGTTTCTTTACAGGATGTCAGGATTTCTGGGAGCGTAATGTTTGTTTATGCTTGTTCACGTTTAAGTTGTTCTTTGAAAAGTGTCTTGATCTAGCAAAGATGGTCACTGAAACTGGGCAGTGTTGTTTTAAACTGGACTAAAATACTGGGCTTAATACTGTAAATGTATACTTTACTCTATTATTTAACAGTAAAGTAAGAGAATACATTTCAAACTCTTAAGTGGAAATTATAGATGACAAGTGTTTTTGTTTGTTGTTTTTTACTACTGAGCGACAAGATAAACCCTTTTTGAGACTGATGCGGTTTGAGAAAGAACATTTTAAGGATGTAGGCAATCTGTAAACCCCTCAAATACGTCACAATTAACTGTACATTGTTCATCGTTAAATATTAAATCATATCAAGACCATTAGGACTATACTGAACGCTGTCGAATGAATGAATCCATTACAGTCATAGGGGACAAGGAGCCGAGCGGTAATTCGAGGTGTCACAATGTGCCCAGAGCAGGTCTCTGCTTCCTGCTTCAGATAGGGCCTACATAGAGCCACATGGCTCCTGCTACGCCGTGTTTGGGAGCAGAGGGAGTTGGGAGCTTAAAATAGATGGAGGATCTTGCCTCCCGACGCTGGTATGCCCCTCTTTGGCGTTACCTCGGCAGCCCCTGAATGTCCCAGGAACTCTTCTGAACATGGAGATAC